>NC_139582.1:17332517-17392517 GCF_946808225.1 Silurus aristotelis
CATGGATTTTTCCTGGGATTTTTTCACAAGCTTCAAGACAAAAAACTGGGCCCATAACATTAGACCAATCAAATTGCGGAATGGGTTCAGGTGAACCAATGAAACTCTTTATATTAAATCAGATGCGCTCCCACTGAATCGCGCCGCACCACATCATAAATATGGATGATGTTCCTCTGACGTTTGACCTGCCGCTCACTCGGACTGTCTACAGGAAATGTGAATCATTCGTCACGCTGAAAACAACCGGGCATGAAAACACACTTCACCTGTGTTCTGAACTGCACGGCATCGGGAGAAAAACTTCACTGATGGTGATTTTTAAACGCACGACGAGCCAAAAGATAAACTCCAGAGAGAAATAGTTGTGAAAGGAAGGAGGAAGACAGTGAACAATGACTTTCTTGGTAGGCTACTGTTTAGATACAAGCCGTGTAACAGACACTGTCTTTCATTAACGCCTGTGTAAAGTTCATTAGTTTCAGTGCGGCTTATTTATGTTAAAAATAAAAATCTTTGTAAAAATCAGTGGGTGCGGCTTATATTTGGGTGCGCTTAATAGTCCGGAAATTACGGTATGTATTCCTTCCTTCCATCCTTCATTCATTCACACAGAAATTCTTGAAGCTGTACAAAAAAACAAATTAAGTTTTCTAGACTGTTGTAAAAACGTTGGCGATGATAGGAAATGGCAGCGATTGGCAAGCGAAGAACAAATATCGAGTAGCCACAGAATGTATCCTATAATTTTTCACGTCAGCCCGTACCTGCATTGTGGTTTGAGACCCTGTGACGTTTTGCGTTCTGGATTGTCTGCTGGAAAGCGATCGGGAAGAATTAGAAATAATTCGGTTTAAAAAGTAGCATATGGATTTTTCTTTAAACCCAGACAGAAGTGACAGCTACCTTTCCAAGCAACGCAAACCTGCGTCAACATTTCTCACACCTGAGTGTTGATTTGCAGCAGTAAAACGTCTGCACGCAAGATTTCGTATCTTCTTGCGCTTTCCGTGCCTCCGTCCTCTGCTGTACCCTGCTTAACGAGCTGGAGCAGGAAATGAACATTTCTTTGTTTAGACCTTCTTCCTCTCTCCATCACCGCCCACTCCATCTCTCTCTCTCTTGCTTTGTTTCTTTCCCTGAGGTGCTACTCTTTATCCTCCGCCTCCTCTCCTTAGAAAAAAAGGTCACGAGCTTCTTTGTGGATGTGAACCCCCCCTCTCTTCTTAGTAGCCCTCCAGGTTTAGCTAATCACAGCGCTCATTGGTTGTGACGGGATAAATCAGCACTCTTCAAGTCCAAGAACTCCATTAGAAAGCGTTGTGGGATTCATGCAGAGATCACAAACCCGGCGTTTTAATGGCGAGAGAGCAGAGCTTTACTCGTCTGTACACTGTCTCAACCAGGAGGAATGACCATGCTGCTGAATCCACCTTCATCAGTTATTACAGTCATAACGTTTTTGATTTTCTGAAAAAAAGTTTGACTTGTCGCTCGAGTTAAGTGTTAAATAAAATCTCTATGATTTTGATTCGAGTGTGTGATATTTATATAACGAATCTTATCAGGATCCATGGAATATTTTTTAAAAATCGTGCATTGATAATGGAACAGTATGGAGCTTTGTTACTGTGTTGACCAGAGGAAAAGGAGGATCAGAGAGAATCAGACGCTCACAGATCTCATGCTGATCGCTTCTCTACTGGAGCTCACTCACGTTAAAGCCCTCTTCCTCTTCCTCTTCCTCCAGCAGGCTGTTCTATGGATACGGCACCTGAGAAGCTCTTTATGAAGAAATGGACAAAGCACATCACAGTGACTGGTTTAGATTCTCTCTTACTTTCTTTCTTTCCTTCTTTCTGATTAGGGTATTTTCTGTATATTACGCAGATATTGTTCGTAACGAAATAGTGTATCTGTAACGGTTTGTTTCTCTGGTAGCTTCATTGCCGTGACTCAGAATGCAAGCAGACGTTCATCTTAATGGGATAAAAACCGCCATCACTGCTTTCTCCACTAACACGTCCTACACGATGCCAAAGACGGCGTGTTTATCACCTGAGGCTTAATCCGCCCTACTGGATTTCCTGTGCAGAGCCCTTGGTCGTTTTTAACAGGGGATTATAACCGCCAAGGGTTTATTTTTTTATTCCTCTATAAGCCTGTAAAGACGGAAGTGGCTCAGAGGTCAGATTCTAGTTTATCTGGCACATAGAGCACTGCTTGGTCATCTAAGAATTTTACACATATGTTTGTATTGGCTTGTGTGTAGCATCTTATTCAGCAGTGTTAAAGTAGTTAATGCATCATTCTGACCTGAAGACTGTCAAATCAAACCTGGGAAGTTTTGGAGATGATACAAAAAGATGTTTCTAGAGAGGTTCTGCTGGCGTAGAAGAACTAATGTAATGTAATGTAATGTAATTAAAACTCCCCCTGGGCCACAATTCCAAATGTGGACGAAGCAGCAACATGGGATGATTATTTAATCCTTTTCATCATTACTGTGAGTGCATTTTGCTGATATAGTATAAAAGATAGGCCGCTTGCACTTCCTCAGGCCTATGGAAAAATAAAGCTATCTTACTGGTTCGGAATGTTTTGGTTTGGCCCAGTGCAGTGGCCTGACTTGATTGTGGTGTCTCTTTTTTTTTTTTTTTTTTTTTTTAAACAATTTGTCATGATTAGAGCTTTCCCTGTAAATGTATTTTATTATAGTGACTTGTTTCTGAAGTAAATTTTCTATAATATATTGACTGTGGAGCCTGATAGTAAATTTACGTATGACCAGTGTATATCTCCAAATAATTCAGCTTTACTATACTACCTTTCCTGTAGTATAATAAAGCTAAAACAATATATATCACATATTAAAGTTACTCTTCTATATAGTGGAGTGTTTTCGAGTGTGGTTCCTAGATAATAAACATACTCTTCTTTAGTATAGTGGAGTGTATTTGTATGTGGTCCCTGGATATTAGACTTCCGGATGGTGTGTAGTGCTTTCGACATTAGCGGTTATTTTTATGGATGGGATTTAAACCTGGCGGCATAAATCTTAATGAAGGGATGTCAAAACGGCCCCTTGGTAGTGGATGTATTCAGTCTCGTGCCAATGGGCATACCCATATCAAGAGTGTGCGAAATGCCCTCGCTTCCAGCCCGATGTGTGTTCTGGGGACTGTAAATGAGCAGCGGAGGCTGACTGCGAGGAGCTGCTCCCATTCTGTGCTCTGCTCACAGCCCCCAATGCTGGAATGCGGGCTCGATTGTTGTGGATTTAACGCTAGAATAAAACTCAAAAGGCTGTGTCTAAACAGGGCCTCGCCAGGCCTAACCCACTCAAAGAACTCATTGTTGATGCGCTTGGCGCTCATGAGGGCGGCACTGACAACCATGAGCTCCGAGACACTTTAACCCTTCAGGAAAACAAGAATGCCTTATTCCAAAAACACACATCCTCGCCGATAACGTGACTGAAACACTAACAGTGTGTTTTTTTTTTTTTTCTCCACAGGGCACTGCTCGACTCCCGGGTGGAGATCTGTCCTCGCCCATCACGCCATACATAACGTCCGCTCAGAAACCAGAAGCTCTGGTTCATGCCATGAAGGTAAATTTTACACGTGAAATATTGTTTAACTCGTACGTACTTAATGGAAAGACTCGAACACGTGTAGATGCAGGTTGCGAAGGAACCTGATGCAGCGAAAAGTATTTTCATAACAGAGTTGTGGAGATACGAGTCCTTCACATAGTGTCTTTGTCTCATTATACAAAAATAAACAGTGACTCAGTGTAATGTCATGTGTTGCGTTTTATCTGAGGTTGTATTTACCTACTTCTTTATGTGACCTGATAAGGATCAAATGATTATTATTATATCCTTAAGTGTAAAACTGCACATCTTAAAAAGGGTGTGCTTTTGTTTTTTACACGACTCTACATGTTTAGATCTTTTGTGTAGGTTGAATTCAGGCTTTGGTCCATTGATTCCACCAGTCTTATGCTTTTTCTTTTCGATCTTTTTTTAGGTATTGGAGGTCCACGAGAACCTGGACAGACAGATTCCTGAGGACTACGAGGAGGATCTCAGCGAGAAAGAGAAAGCTATTGTGAGGGAAATGTGTAACGTAAGTCCGAGGATTTGAGTATCCATGTTTCCTTTCCCCTACGCTCAGCTCATCAACCTCTGCGCACATCCTTTATAAGGTGCATTGTGGCATTGCTTCTGAATATGTACATCTGTACAGGGGTAGTAGATTAGTGATTAAGGCATTGGACTTTGAAGCAGAAGGTCATGAGTTTAAATCTCAGCCTCACCAAACTTTTACTCCTGGCCCCCTGAGCATGGCTCTTAACCTATAATTGCCCAGTTGTATGAAGATAAATGTAAGTCGTTCTGGATAAGGACGTCTGACCAATGCCATAAATCAGGAGCGGGCCATAGAGAATCCAGAGTATGTTTTCATGTCAAATGTGCCCTTTGATTGAGGACAGCGTTTCAGTGACCCCACTGGCAGGCCCAGGTTTTCAGGCCACATTATTAGAGGCTTTAGTAAAGAAAACAAAACAAATAAGGGGGTCTCTGTGGAGTTGATAGTGCAGCCGTCAGAGAAATTAAAATAACTCGAGCGCTGAGAACAATGTGGGTCTATCGGGCTCCTCTGAGCTGTAGAGAACTGCCGAGCGGAACAAGAACAAACAAAGCGGGTCAGTTCGGATAAGAACAGCACAGGGCAAAGCACTGCACAATCACACGTCTGCCAAGACGAGGCCCTTCTACCAGAAAGGCAAATGATGGAAGTAACCAGAAGGATGAGGGCAAATCTCAGCATGATGTCACCACCACCACCATGCTTCTCTGCAGGGGTTGGTGTCGATGAGTTGTGTTGGGATTTGGCCAAAGGAAGCGCTTTGTACTAAGGCCAAAAACAACTCATTTCAATTTTTATGAAGACTGGAGAACCTTTTCCCACATGTTTGTCTCCAGGATGTCTTCTGGTCATCTTTAGTGGAGTGTCCAGTTTAAGTTCTTTGAAAAGCTTTTTTAAATTAGAGAGCTTAGAGCTTCTCTGAATAATCTCAATAATCTCTCCTTTATCCAGTCACTGATGTCAGCTCCTTGGTATTTGCGATGGTTTCTGCTCAAAGAATTCGGTTCTTCCAGGGAACAAGATCACATGACACTGTAATTGCACTCCTTTTGAATTAATTATGTGTCTTCTGGTGGTAACCGGTTGCCCTGGAATGTATTTAAGGGTTTCACATCGATGAAGGTAAATATTTTTCGGCAATCACAGTTGTTCCGAGAACTTCTCGATTTCCCCCCTATTACTTCCGGGACTTTTGAGTTTATAAAATAACCTGCTACATTTTATGCACTTACCCCAGCACGTGTTTAACTAACGCCTGGAAAGATTCTGCATAGAAATATTTGTCAACACGCCTGAACCATCGTCTTCATTGTCACTGACGGCCATCTTTAAAACCTTTAGACCGTCGAACGCCTTACTGCGGCTGTGTGTCTCAGTTTCGTCTTCATTCACTACA
The DNA here is from genome assembly GCF_946808225.1 of Silurus aristotelis. NCBI lineage: Eukaryota > Metazoa > Chordata > Actinopteri > Siluriformes > Siluridae > Silurus > Silurus aristotelis. The sequence goes on from NC_139582.1 coordinate 17,338,071, forward strand.
AACTTCATCAGCACACAAAAAACTCTTTTGTCTGCTATTTTAATTAGAGTACATATTTATGTATGGTATTTAGGTTTGTTCTTTCCTAAACATCTAGTACAGAGTGGGACTGCTCAGGGCAGGTTTAGTAAGAGGGCCTCTTCTTAAACCCATGGGACTGGTGTGGACTGTGGGACCTGCAGAGCCGTGCGGTTCCCTCACGGATGAGTGTGCACTCGAGGCTCTCTCGCCTGTCAAGGGCACAATCACAGAGATGACGCACAGCTACAATGGCTCCTTTCTTTTCCTCCCAATTCACTGAATCAACCCCCGCCGCCTACTCCTGTCTCTGTAACAAAAGCGGTGTAACACCTCCCTCTTTCTTTTTTTTCTTTTTTTCTCCCCCTTGCTCCTCTCTGTTTCTTTTGCTCTCAGGTGGTGTGGCGTAAGCTCGGTGATGCAGCAGGCTCCAAACCCTCCATCCGGCAGCATCTCTCCGGAAACCAGTATAAAGCCCCGATGTAGCTCTGGCCTCGAACAGCACAGACGCCAACACACCAGTCCGCCCAAAACCAGCGTAACTTCAGAGCACTTCAGAAAAGCAATTAAAAACCTGCACTTCGAAGGCTCCGTGCCGGCAGCCATGTTTTAGTGTATGCTGGACGTGTTCGGTCCAATCAAATCACGCAACAAGGATTTAAGGCAGCTAGTGGCATACATTAGAAATCCTGACTTTACTCTCCATCAGCAATGGAGCTGGTTCACTCAGTCAATGATCCTAAAGCGTCAAGACCTTCTTCTTTCAGGAAAATAAACTATCACGATGTAGCAATCGACCCTCTGTGTCTCTATTCTCTACAGAGGTTTAAACATGTTCATGCCATGATCACATCACTCCTTATCACGTCTGCTTCCACATTTTCTGTACTTTTTTTTAAGATGCAAGCACTCAGTGTTAGACAAAACCTTTTAATCCAAATAGACATAATGTAAAAAAAAAAAAAAACCTTCATCGGCTGTGGATTTTCCATCTCATGTTGTATCACAGCGTTATTTTTGACCTCGAAGGCATTTTATACTCAATCGTTGACAATCGTTTGCAAATGATAAACTCGCAGCTGAAGCTTTAGGCTCAGCATAGCAACTGAACCGTTGTGGGGTGTAAGTGGGATGTAGTTACTGGATCACTGGAGTAAAACCGTACCTGGTCTTCATGCTACGTAGCGGAGTCGTTTATGCTGTGAGACTAGCGTTAAGTTCAAACTAGCACAACTTTAGAATGAAGAAACCCTGTTAGCGTTGGACAAACCCTAATGATTGGGTAAAATGTTTAAAACAGTAACATTAGATCGTGACCTTTCATAATACATTTTGGTGAAAGGAAGTAGCGAAAAAAAAAAACCATTGGTGCACTCGTCAAGAACTTTTTTAGCACCGAGTAAGTCTGGCTTACTGTCATTTGCGTTGATCAGGCTAGCTTTAAAAGATCAATATAGCTAGAACCTTTTCAGTGTTAGGCCACGCCCACAAGGGGCACCAACAAACAAAACAGCAGATTGCTAGTGTGAACGTATGGTTAGGACTCTTTATATTATTATTTTTTTTGAGCCCTCTAGCCAAACGTGGCGTCATACTTGTATGCAAGATTTTCGCGTACGAATGTTTGTGTAGATGCTTTGTCAAAAAATGCCAGACTGCACCTTTAAATCCTCGCAGCTGCCACAAAAGATATTTGCTGCATTCGTGCTGTAAAATCTCAGTGATATTTTAGATTTTTTTCCGTGTAATAAAAAAATCCAATCAGGAGGATTTTATTTCCAGCCGCTCAGGAAATTTTGCTCATCTCCGCTTTCAGGACGAGAAACGAGGAGACTCGTGGTCACATGACTGGTGGGAATTCTAGGAGAATGTGAGATTGTGCCAAAAAAGGGAGAAATGTGGATGTAGCCCAGTAAAAACAAAGATCGTGCATCATGGACCCAAACTACAGAAAAAAAAAAAATTATAGAATTTGGTTAAAGCAAAGGGAATCACCTGTCAGGTCATGTGACTCGGCTACATCATGGAGGCTATTTCTTTTTTTCTAGAACATCTTTTTGTTTTCATTTTATACTACAGCAATTGACCCCATGTCGTACCTTTTATCCGTTTACTGTTACTAGTTCCACATCTCGCTTACGTTACAGCAGCTATAAACGCTCATCATGTTGAGTTACCGAGACATCAAATGACGGCCGAGCTCACTGACACTGGAGACTCCTTCCTTAATTGTTAAACACAATTCTCCTTAAACAAACTCAGTAACGATTAACGATTTTATGCACGGCATCTGCGCGACACGTCTCTTCGTGTGTAGTGTCGCTATAGAAACCAACAGCCAATCAGAACGGAGAATTTTGCCTCGCCCGAGGGTTTCTCGTTGTCGTATCTCGTTCATGAAGAGCGAATGACTTTTGGCTGGCAGTCGGACGTCCAAAATATCCCAGGAATCTGTATGTGGAGCCTGAAGGAAAGGGTCTGATGTGAACGAGTCGGACATTTCTGGAACATCAGTAGCTCACACACACACACACACACACACACACACACACACACACACACACACACACACACACACACACACACACACACACACAGGCAGTAAGAGCACATAGGCAAAGAAAAGGGAGCATGAGCAAACATTCTTAATAGAAGTACAATAATTTAAGAAGCCATATAGAGAAAGCTGAAATGTTTCCAGACATCTGAAATTTCAGATTCTCCTGGTTGTGAAAGCGTCATATTCTCGCTTCTGCTCTGATCTTAAACTTCACATGAATCGGGTTTGCATTTTTTTGAGCCAAGATGCAGCAGGTGGCTTTTGGCAGTCTCGTGTGTGTACTTTATTTCTAATTTTATATATATATATATATGTATGTTTGGGGATGTGACTGAATAAAAACTAAGCAGCAATCGTTTGAAAGATAAACACATTTTCTAGTTTGATATTTCTACAAAAAAACAAAAAGGTTGCAAGGATTTTCAAAAAGCTGAGCAGTCGACATTGGAATTAGTTTTTAAGGATGCTGGAGGGACAAAAGTGCCCTCTACCTTCTTCATGTAGTTCAAACTACTGCCTTTTGTTCATCTGAAAGCAAAAAAAAGAATCCCCATGAATCCCAGACTGTTATTTTTTTAACCTGCTCTCTTTTTTCTTTCAAACACACTGCTTGGTTGCGTGAGAAGGCAGGACGTGTCGTGATGACGTGAGGATTTCTGACTCTAGCCCGTGTTTTGTGCCACCCGAACAAACTGTCTGTAGGAGAACTTGCTGTGTAAATACCTCTTTCCTGTAGAATATCTCAAATTAGCATGCATTTATAATTATCATCTTTTTTTTTTTTTTTTCCTTGAGAACTGTACTGTAGGTTTGGTTTAGGAAATGAAAAGCCGTTGAGATGAACCTCAGTGCACTTCCTGTAGATGATTGAAAATAAACTGTACACTCTTTGTAATCCTGTGTCCGGATGGTTATTAAAGGGAAAAGGAAGAAGAAGGGCAGGGCTTCCCGGGACTGAACAGGTAATTGTGATTAAAAACAAACAAACAAACAAAAAAAAAACAACACAGTTGCGCCCTCTGGTGGAGAGCTTTATAAATTCCAGTTTTAAATTTAGGTAATTATATAGTAACAGTAGAACCCAGCCATTAGGGGGGCACAAGCCAGTGTACTCTTAGTGCCGGTCCCAAGCCCGGGTAAATGGGGAGGGTTGCGTTAGGAAGGGCATCCAGCGTAAAACATGTGCCAAATCAAATATGCGGATCACAAATGAGAATTTCATACCGGATCGGTCGAGGCCCGGGTTAACAACGACCGCCACAGGTATCGTTAGCCGACAGGGTACCGGTGGAAATTGGGCTACTGTTGGCCGAAGGAGGAGAAGGAGAGGAGGAAGACGTCTACAGAGACGGCAGGAAAAGGAGCAGTGTAGGAGAGTAGAGGTTCGGGTTGGTACTTTAAATGTTGGTACTATGACGGGTAAAGGGAGAGAGATAGCTGATATGATGGAGAGGAGAAAGGTAGATGTGTTGTGTGTTCAGGAGACCAAGTGGAAAGGGAGTAAGGCCAGGAACATTGGAGGTGGGTTTAAACTGTTTTATCATGGTGTGGATGGAAAGAGAAATGGTGTAGGGGTGATTCTGAAGGAAGCGTACAGTAAGAGTGTAGTGGAGGTGAAGAGAGTTTCTGATAGGGTGATGATCGTGAAGGTGGAAGTTGAAGGGATGATGATAAATGTCATCAGTGCCTATGCTCCACAAGTTGGCTGTGAGATGGAGGAGAAAGAAAGATTCTGGAGTGAATTAGATGAAGTGGTAGATGGTGTACCTAGGAAAGAACGATTGGTGATTGGGGCAGACTTTAATGGGCATGTAGGTGAAGGGAACAGAGGTGATGAGGAGGTGATGGGTAGGTATGGTTTTAAGGAGAGGAATGTGGAAGGGCAGATGGTGGTAGATTTTGCTAAAAGGATGGAAATGGCAGTGGTGAACACGTATTTTAAGAAGAAGGAGGATCATAGGGTGACGTATAAGAGTGGAGGAAGGTGCACACAGGTGGATTATCTTCTGTGTAGGAGATGCAACCTGAAGGAGATTGGAGACTGTAAGGTGTTGGCGGGGGACAGTGTAGCTAGACAGCATCGGATGGTGGTCTGTAGGATGGTTTTGGAGGCGAAGAAGAAGAGGAGGAAAGTAAGGTTTGAAAGAAGAATAAGATGGTGGAAACTGAAGGAGGAAGAGTGTAGTGTGAGGTTCAGGGAAGAGGTCAGACAGGGGCTCGGTGGTGGTGAAGAGGTGCCGGATGATTGGGCAACTACTGCAGGAGTGATGAGGGAGGCAGCTAGAAAAGTACTTGGTGTGACATCTGGAAATAGAAAGCAAGACAAGGAGACGTGGTGGTGGAATGAGGAAGTGCAGGAGAGCATTAGGGGGAAGAGGTTGGCAAAACAGAAGTGGGATCGACAGAGTGATGAGAAAAGTAGGCAGGAGTACAAGGAGATGCGGCAGCAGGTTAAAAGGGATGTGGCGAAAGCCAAGGAAAAGGCATATGAGGAACTGTATAAGAGGTTGGACACTAAGGAAGGAGAAAAGGATTTATACCGATTGGCCAAGCAGAGGGACCGAGCTGGGAAGGATGTACTGCAAGTTAGAGCAATAAAGGATGGAGAGGGAAATGTGTTGACTAGTGAGGAGAGTGTGTTGAGAAGATGGAGGGAGTATTTTGAGCAGCTGATGAATGAGGAAAATCAGAGAGAGAGAAGGTTGGAGGATGTGGAGTTAGTGAAGCAGGATGTAGATAGGATTAGTAAGGAGGAAGTGAGAGCAGCGATTAAGAGGATGAAGAATGGAAAGTCGGTTGGACCAGATGACATACCGGTAGAAGCGTGGAGATGTTTAGGAGAGATGGCAGTGGAGTTTTTAACCAGATTGTTTAACAGGATTCTGGAAGGGGAGAGGATGCCTGAGGAATGGAGAAGGAGTGTGCTGGTACCGATCTTTAAGCATAAGGGAGATGTGCAGACCTGCAGTAACTACAGGGGAATTAAGTTGATCAGTCACACCATGAAGTTATGGGAAAGAGTAGTGGAAGCCAGGTTGAGAGAAGAGGTGACCATCTGTGAGCAACAGTATGGTTTCATGCCGAGGAAGAGCACCACAGATGCCTTATTTGCTTTAAGGATGTTGATGGAGAAGTATAGAGAAGGACAGAAGGAGCTGCATTGTGTATTTGTGGATTTAGAGAAAGCGTACGACAGGGTGCCGAGAGAGGAGTTGTGGTATTGTATGAGGAAGTCAGGTGTGTCAGAGAAGTATGTGAGGGTGGTGCAGGACATGTATGAGGACAGTGTGACGGCAGTAAAGTGTGCAGTAGGTACGACAGACTGGTTCAGGGTGAAGGTTGGACTGCATCAAGGATCGGCCCTGAGCCCTTTCCTGTTTGCAGTGGTGATGGACAGGTTGACGGACGAGGTCAGACAGGAGTCTCCCTGGACTATGATGTTTGCAGATGATATTGTGATTTGTGGTGAGAGTAGAGAGCAGGTTGAGAAGAGCCTGGAGAGGTGGAGATATGCGCTGGAGAGAAGGGGAATGAAAGTCAGTAGGTGTAAGACAGAGTACATGTGTGTGAATGAGAGGGAGGGCAGTGGAGTGATGCGGTTGCAGGGAGAAGAGGTGGAGAAGGTGGAGGAGTTCAGGTACCTGGGGTCAACAGTGCAAAGTAATGGAGAGTGTGTTAGGGAAGTAAAGAAAAGAGTGCAGGCAGGGTGGAGTGGGTGGAGAAGAGTGACAGGAGTGATTTGTGATAGAAGAGTATCTGCAAGAATGAAAGGGAAAGTTTATAGGACTGTGGTGAGACCTGCGATGTTGTATGGATTAGAGACAGTGGCATTGAGTAAAAGACAGGAGGTGGAGCTGGAGGTAGCAGAGCTGAAGATGTTGAGGTTTTCGTTGGGAGTGACGAGGATGGACAAGATTAGAAATGAGTTTATTAGAGGGACAGCACATGTAGGATGTTTTGGTGACAAGGTGAGGGAGGCGAGATTGAGATGGTTTGGACATGTGCAGAGAAGGGACATGAATTATATTGGTAGAAAAATGCTGAAGATGGAGCCACCAGGTAGGAGGAAAAGAGGAAGGCCAAGGAGGAGGTTCATGGATGTGGTGAGGGAAGACATGCAGGTAGTTGGTGTAAAAGAGGCAGATATAGAGGACAGGGTGGTATGGAGACGGATGATCCGCTGTGGCGACCCCTAATGGGAGCAGCCGAAAGAAGAAGAAGAAGAAGAAGATATAGTAACAGTAGAATTTAATATTAAAATTAAATCAGCAATAAAAATACATTTACTTATTTTCTTTATTGCTATAACATCAATTTTTTAAATGTCATTAAATCAAACCTGAAATACAAATAAATGAATACACTATTTATATTGTTGTTGTGACATAATATAGCCCTAATTTCAAATCAGTTGATTGAAAACATTAAACATGTTTACCCTTCATTATTCATTTTTGTTTATAAATAAATAATTGCTTTATTTATTAAATGGGCTTAATTATATTTTCGGTGGTGAACAGGTAATTGTGATAAAATAAATAAATCTAATATAATGGCGCCCCCTGGTGGAAATAATATATTTTATGTATATTTCAAGTTTAATATTTCAGTAATTATATAGTAACAGCAGAATATATTACAATTTAATTAGCAATAAAAAATACATTACTTGCTTATTTTCTGTATTTATGTTAATTATATATTATTACAATATTATTAGTTATCATCATTATCATAAATGCCTTAAATCAAATAAGCTGAAAAATATAAATTGAAAATACAATTAATTCTTTATTTATTTATTTAGTAGTTGTGACCTAATGTAGTCCTAAAAAGCTAATGAACTGATTAAACACATTCCCTTTTCCAACTTTTTTATTTTTATTTTTTTATAAATAAATAATTGAATGAACCCAGCCTTTAGGGTTGCATTAGCCAGTGCACAGATCAAGGAGGAGGTTTATGGATGTGGTGAGGGAAGACATGCAGGTATTTGGTTTGAATCCGCTTTGGCGACCCCTAATGGGAAAAGCCGAAAGAAGCAGAAGAAAAAGAAGAAATAAATTAATGATTGATTTATTTAATTAATTTTTTAGCATTGTATCACATGCATGCATCGTTTAGTAATTATTATTATTATTATTATTATTATTATTATTATTATTATTATTGATAATAATAATCATAATAAACTTACATTTTATATTAAAAAATTTTCATATTTTAAATATTAAAAAGGTAAATAAGGCAAATTCATAAAGGAGGAAAAAAGAAGACTTCTTTACACCTTTTTGAAATTAGTTTAATGTTTTATGTGCTTATTTTATTTTTCATTATGATAATTATTCTTTTTAACATTGTGTTATTTATTTCAATAAATGATGTAGCTAGATTAATGAATCGTAGATATTGTAAATATAGTTATAAAAGATGCAAAATAATGGGTTTTGGGCAGTTTATAACTGTTGGATATCATGTGTGTAATATTAATATTAATATAATATACAGTAATATCTATAAGAAATATTATGATGATGATGATAATGATTTATTATTATTATAATTATAATTATTATTATTATTATTATTATTATTATACTACTCTGGGGTTTATCTCTGCAGGTCACACTATTCCCTCTGCTTTATCTCCTTTTATGGTCACTCGAGCCCTCTAACATAAACTTAAAAACGTGCCTTATGGCTCAATCTCAAATCTCCTTGTACTCCCTACATAACTGCACTACATATGAGGTTGAATAAATGCTCATTTTTAAAAATGGCGACCTTATAATCAGGGCGGAAATGTGCAATTTGGAACACCACCAGCCCTTTTTCCTGTCGGAAGCTAACGTTGTAAATACGACACGAGAAATAAAATCAAACAAAAAATTATAAAATGTATTAAAATCTACAAAAACGAACGAAAAACCCGAAAATAATATTAAATTTTAAAATCGATGTGAAAAATCAAACGAATCCGAGTAAGGTCCAAACGTTTCTTTTACAACAGCCAATCAGAATGCGTGTTTTCTCGGTTGAAGGCGGGACAAATGAACTTGATGAGCCAATCGGATTTTAGGATAAGTCTTAGCGTCCAGAGTTAGCTTCAGGGTTTGGTTGCGCCCTGCTGGTGAGTGGGAGAAGATTGACAGAAGGAGCTTCTTGCATTCATATCAGAAGGTAGTTATATTTTTCTAACATATTTGTGTGGAAGATCGGGATTTTTTTTATACTCAGAATCAGTCGCTTTGTTAATGACAGGAGCAGAAATATCATGCTGCATTACACCAGGAGCTGTATGGGGTTAAAGGGGCTGTAGCAAGACAGCAGGTTTGGTTTGGGGGTTTTCAGGGCCGGAAATTCACCTGCAGTAAATAGAGAGGTAGAATAACTGTGTGTGTGTGTGTGTGTGTGTGTGTGTGTGTGTGTGTGTGTGTGTGTGTGTGTGTGTGTGTGTGTGTGTGTTCGTTCGAGGTGTATATGCAGCAGTAGTGTGTGGCTCATGGCTGTGGGCCTGTGAGTGGTGTGGTGGTGTAGGAATGGAGAAGAAGCCACAGCTGCACCTTTTCCAAGCCTCGGAGCTATTTTAAGGCTCCAACTCCCACTTTATATTGTTCAGTTACAGTGTTCTTAATGTAATGAGAAAAAATTATCCTACGTGTTTGCAGAAACTTCTGCGTCTCTGTTAAAGCTCATGTTATGAACAGGATTGTAAGTTGAAGCTTCTGAATCAAAGTCCTAAGTTTTGAGGAGGAGGATGGGGAGGATGATGATTTGGGAGGATGAGGATGATGGTTGGGGAGGATGAGGATGATGATTGGGGAGGATGATGATTGTGATGATAAGGATTATAAGGTGGGAGATGAGGATGAGGAAGATAATGAGGATGATACGGAGCACGAGGATGATGATGATGATGATGAGGATGATTGTGATTCTAGGGATAATAGGGTGGGAGATTATTATTATGGATGAGGATCCTGAATTTCATTAGGGCGATAAAGATGAGGAAGAAGATGGGGAGGATGAGAAGGATGGTGATGGATAATAGGGAAGATGAGGAGGAGGATGAAGAGAAGGACAATGGGGAGGAGGATGATGATGTTAATGATGTTGAAGTTGATGTTAAAGATGATTGAAAGTATGAAGAGGAGCATGGTGATGATGATGATGATGATGGGGAAGATGGATAGGGAGCTCTCTCTTACACACACACACACACACACACACACACACACACACAGAAAATACTTAGGTCTTAGGTTTTTCTAAGGTTTTTTTTTTTCCATCCATCCATCCATCCATCCATCCATCCATCCATCCATCTATTCAGTTTATGTGTTGTTACTGAAGCTCTGTTCCTCTAAGGTGATCATATCCTGTAAATATCTATATGAAGATATAAAAGGACATGGTCATTGTTGTAGAGACATAAATGCTCTTAAAATAAGCCCTGCCCCCTTTACCTTAAAAGGCAACTCATAGCAGGACCTGTGTTTGCATCAGAGGAGTATTTTTATCAGTATTTTTATTATAATTGTAACCATGCTCACTGAAACCTGGGGTCACCTGTGCACAGTAGTGGAGAGTGTTAGAGAAGAGTTAGAAAAGTGCATGCAGGGGGCAGGAGGAACCTCCAAGGAGGAGGTTTATTATTGTGATGAGGGAAGACATGCTGCTGGTTGCTTTAAAAGAGGCAGATGTAGAAGACAGAGCGACATGGTGACGGAAGATCCGCTGTGGCGACCCCTAAAGTGAGCAGCCCAAAAAGTAGATCACTGCCAGCAGGGGATTAAAGCTGTCCAGCACAAAATTTGCTTCTCTATTTTCCTTCTGGAACAGAGAGCGGCCATTTAGAATTGGTCACTTGCCTAACACAGGGATCAGGAAACCGTACCCCTGTTTGAGGAGCAGGAATTTGAATACGACTGGATGCATTTTAGTGCATCAGTAAACACGCGCCCTCTAGTGGTCAGTCTCATTTTACACTTTCACATGGTTTTGTCTTGCTGTGTTTGTCACTCAGGAATCTTACCTTGAAAAACGAAACAGACGATGGGCAAGAAGAGTCGAGTGAAGACTCAGAAATCGGGGACGACTGGGACAGCCTCGGTGTCCCCCAAAGAGATGATGAACCTGATCTCTGAGCTCCTACAGAGTGAGTAAACCTGGGTACACTTTTTTTTTTTTTTATCAGTGCACATATATCTTTAGTTTATATTTGATGCCCTTCTATTTATGTTTCCTAGAATGCAGTGGTGCAGCTCCATCTCCAGGAAAGGAGTGGGAAGAGTATGTCCAGATTCGCACACTGGTGGAGAAAATCCGCAAAAAACAAAAAGGTTATTTATTTATTTTTCTTAATTTTTCTATAAAGCGTGTTCCTGGTGTATTCTCACTATGAAGTGTCAGTATGAAGATAGATGAATGTGTCTCATTTCTTTCATGCAGGAATGTCTGTGGTGTTTGAAGTCAGTAGGGAGGATTATTTCCTCGAGCTCATGGCCTGGGCAGCTGAATGTGGAGCATCCTGTGAGGGCTTCGAAATCTCAAGCTTTGGAGATGAAGGATACGGCCTCAGAGCCACCAGAGACATCAAGGTGTGTGATCTCTCTCTTCGAGAATCTCATGAAAATGTAATAATTACAAGATTACATAAGTAATTTATAAGTACACTGTAGGAAAAGTTTGTGGACATGTGATCATTAGATTATGCGCTTTTATGAGCATCTCATTCCACTTTGTCTCCATTTGCTATTATAATAACCTCCACTCTTCTGAGAAGATGTGAGATTTCGCTTGTGGAGATTTGTGCTCATTCATATACAAGTGTGTTAATAAAGTCAGGTAGGTGAGGTGAGGTGAGGAGACCGGAGGTGCAGTCAGTGTTCACATCCATCTCAAAGGTGTTCGATAACGTTAGGATCAGAGCTCTACAGCAGGCCATTTAAGATCTTCCACTCTAACCCTTCAAAAAGAAGATGCTAGATCCCAAGGCATCTAGAGGTGGCACTAGCACCAGTTGTGTCCCACCTCATGAAGACTTCAGACCTTCGAAATGAAGACTTCAACCTTGCGAGTATCCTGAGCCACCGAGAGATGTACCAGAAAGGTTAAGTCTGGCTCATTTTTAGGTTCTTCCTCATACCATTTTAGAGTTTTTCATGCCACAGTCGCCCCAGGTTTGCTCATCGTGGATAAATACACGTTCATGAATTTTGTTCTGTAATTTTGACATTCTGTGAAGCTGCTTTTAGACAATGTCCATTGTGAAAAGTGCTATAGAAATAAACTTGACTTGAGCCCATGTGAAGCAGATCTTCATGGAGCTGGTTTTGTGCACAGGGGCGTTGTCATGCTGGAACTGATTTAAGTCTCCTAGTTTAAGTGAATGGAGAATTTTATGCTACATCCTTTACATTTGCGTGCCAGTGCGTTTGACCATGCAGTGTGGATTTTTAAACATTTGCCTCAACGCACAAATTCAGCCTACATCGTTTCTTATTTTAAGCTCTCTTTACACACACACACACACACACACACACACACACACACACACACACACACACACACCTAATCTAATCCTGATTGCTTTTTTCCTCCTTCAGGCTGAAGAGCTGTTCCTCTGGGTTCCCCGGAAGATGTTGATGACCGTGGAATCGGCTAAAAAATCAGTTCTCGGTAAATCTGACGTGCGACCCGAGCTCTGCTTTTCTCCCACGCGCCGGTCATATTTGCGTCATTGAAATATTTCTGCTCTCATCAAACACCGTAGAAATTACGCTGACAAAAACATCAGAGCGAAACAAAACACCAAAAAAGCCTCTCAACAGCTTCTAGCAGGAATAAAGATAACACGGCAAACGTAATGACTCCATGGTTATTGACGTCACAAATATTCGAATAATAACAGGTTTAAAGATGTTTTACGGTGGAGTTTTTCGCTCGTCTCTAGGCCAGGAATTACCTGGTGATAACCCCCCCCCCCCCCCCCTTCTATTCCTAATTAAGAATTAAGGCGATTAATTAACACTACAGTGGAAACGGAGAAATCTAGTGGTACATTTTTCTAGAAGAGTGAAGGATACTGTAACAGCAAATGAAGTCTTAGTGTGGAACGGTATGTTCATAAGAATCTTATGGTCACTATGTCATGGTTCCAGTTCATCCCGAAGCTCTCCAATAGGGTTGGAGCTCTATAGCAGCAGATCTTCCACTCCAACCCATGGAAGGCATGTGTTCATGGAGCTGGTTTTGTGCACTTTGTGTTATACTGGAACAGGTTTGGGTCTTCTAGACTCCTTTGGGCAAATGTTATGCTTTTTTGACATTAAAATACACACGCCCTTAATACCATTAACTCGTCCTGTACCACAAACATTTATAGCATTCGGCAGACGCTTTTATTCAGAGTGACGTTCTCTATCAGTAAATACATTCGGTATTTGGATTCCCCTCAGGCCCTCTGTACGCTCAGGACCGGATCCTGCAGGCCATGGGGAACGTGACTCTGGCTCTACACCTGCTCTGTGAGAGAGCGACCCCGGAGTCACCCTGGCTGCCCTACATCAAAACCCTTCCCTCTCACTACGATACGCCTTTATACTTCGAAGAGGACGAAGTGCACCACCTGCTGGCCACCCAGGCCATTCAGGACGTCCTAAGCCAGTACAAAAACACGGCGCGGCAGTACGCCTACTTCTACAAAGTCATCCACGTGAGTCTTTTTCCACCAAATTATTTTTTTGGAGGGTATTTAATTTTCTCTTATACCACAGAAATCTGCCAACAATTAAAATATTTTTTTTGTTTGGAAAGAAAAAAAATGAAGTACTTTATATCCATTTATAGCTACAATAAATGTTGAACAAGATAAATATAATTTCAAGTACTCAGTACTTTTTTTTTTTGTCTTTCTTTCAAAATCAAACTAATGAAAGTTACTGGTACAAAACAGTGGCACTTGAGACATTTTTTTTTTTTTTTAAACAAATGAAATTTAAATATTTCTTTTAGGACATTTTCTTGTGCAAGTTAAGGAATTAAAATTGTAGTTGTTTTATTGCAAGAATTCTTTTTCTAATAATCCTGCTGCTATGCAAAATATACCAGTTTGCAGAAGTGCTACCAGGAACTAAAGCAACTTTATAATTTTGACTTGCACTCAAATTTCTCGCTTTCTTATAAACTCATGTGAAACAGCAGTCCGAGTCCACCAGAGGGCGACATTTCAACCCTAATAAACTCACTCATTTTTTTTAGTGCGCAGTCATCAGTTTTAAAAGCATTTAATGATCAAATCTAAAATAATGATTGAATATAAGAAGAAAAATAATCGTTTTTGGAATGTATTTCACTCTAATCTTGAAATTACAACTTCATTATTTTACTTTATTGAAAAATTGAAAAAAAATAAATGGGAAATAATGTTTTATTGTGATTTTAAAAAAGAAATGATTCTAATCTGATTCATTTACTGCAGGCAAGTTGATACAGAAATGTTTTTGTAGATGTGCTGATAGATGTAAGCCAATTATTAATTATTTCCAATTATTATTATTATTATTTTTTTGAGCCCAGTTGAGTAAATCAGTCTAAAGTATTTAGCTTCTGCATACGTACATCCCGATCCTGCACATCTGATCTAATTATGCATGCATTAATGAATACAAACATATTTTTTTGTCATTAGCTCACCCTGTAATAATGCTGTTCATGGCACATTAATCTGTTTGCTGGCAGCCTGAAACCTGGGGAACATAAATAAAGCGTTCACACTCTTTGCTGTTTGTTTTAGGGCTGAGAGATATGAAGATATAACATTGCAAAAGGCTTTTCCAATAAATCATGATGCCTTTTTATATTTTTAAAATGTGAAACATTTATTAAACGAAACTACTGGTCAAAAGTATTGGGACGCTTGACTCTTCCAGCCATATGTGGTTTTACCCCCAAACTGTTAGCACAAAGATGGAGGCACACAATTGTATAGAAAAGACATTCTATCACCTGAACTGGGAGACCCAAACCCCTTCCAGCCCCTGTCCCTGTGCACAAAGCCAGATCAATGAAGATCTGGTTTACATGGGCTGGAATGGAAGGTCTCCTGCTATAGATCTCCAACACTATTAAGAATCTTTGGGATGAATGTGAACACTGACCTCACCCTAGCTCCATCAGCACCTGCCTTTACTAACACCCTTGTAGCACAAATCTCCACAAGAACATGTAGGAATGTTTAAAAAGGAGCACATTACAATCATATGGTCGGGTGTCCACAAACTTTTGGTCATATAGCGTAGTTCTTATAGAGCAGTAATTTTCTTTCTGATAATTAAGTCCAATTAAAAGCAAGAAATTAGTACTTTTTCTGTTACTTTACTGCGCCGCATCTGCTTTCCTGTAACGCCATGTTTACGATACGATTCTAAAAATCGTAATAAAATGATTACAGATAATAACCATGTACACATCTTTCCTAATCAAACGAAACCCCCCTTCATCCATCCCTCAGTGATATTAATTGATGGTGTGTTATTATAGCAGATTGCAATTTGTAAACACAAATATATATAATATTTTATTTTCCGTTTCTTGTTTTAACGTCGATTTAATTTAAGCTCAGAACAATAAACATTACATCCGTTTACGTTTCTCTTCCCCGGCTATTAAAGAAGCAATAATCCCCTCTGTTCCTCTGAATTTGGCTTGAAACATCTTGCCGGTGCTTTTTCTTGCCTCTTTCATTAGATGACTGTCAATTAGAAAAAAGGTAATATTTCACGTTATTGTCAAGATAAGCATCAAATATTCATAGGGAATAGTTAATGTGTTTGTCACATCGGTGTCTCGGAGTCGATTGACGTTTTTTTGGCTTTTATTAAATGCTTTCCAGTGTTTGGCTGAGCAGACGTGTGTGTGTGTGTGTGGTGGGAGTGTGTTTGGGGGTGTTGAGTAATTAGACGGAGTTTTATTGTTTTTCTCCGCTTTAATCTCGTCTTAATCTGACAAATTTGTGCCATTTCGGATACATTGATGCATCAGGGATGTAATTAAGACTTATATTTTTTTTTATCTCTTTTATTTGATTCATCAGGGATGCGATTTATTTAATTATTTTGTCATTTTTATGGGGTGCGTGTATAATACGTGGGTACAGTGCTGCTGTTGTATGTGTATAGATCTCTGCATTAGGTGGCAGTAGAGGGTTAACAACGGGTCTGAAGATGTCTGGAATGAAGTGCGAGAAGGTTTGAAGCGGAAGCGACTTTTTTTCATTTTCGTGGAAATCGCCGTTGAGGACGTAGAGGCTCAAAACCTCCTCTGAGAAATTAATTGTCGCATGTTTCTTGCTGATATGACGATATTAAATTGATATATCTCATAAAATCAATATTGATGCATATTAATGTCTCAGGTATTTCTTTCCCTGAGACATTGTGATTAGATAGTAGTAGTAGTAGTAGTAGTAGTGTGTAGTAGAGGAGTTTCCAAGGATGACTTGTTTCTTTGCTTGGCTGAAGGTCTAGTCGGAATTATATTCAAAAGATTGGACATTGTCACCGTGGCCCTTGTCCTGTCCACCACTCCTCCTCCTCTTCCTCCTACTCTTCTCCTCTCCTCTCCTCTCGGCTCCTCGGGTTGCGAGCCGATTTCACCGTAATGACTGTCGTCAATGTCAGGCTCTCTTCGGAGGCAGCCGCAGATGACCGGGCTGGAAAATTAGCTTGTCGCATCGGCTTTGTATCGAATTGACCTGATTGTACCTTCCTCACATGTTGAGAAAGAGACTGACTCGTACCTCTCTTCTTCCATCCCTCCTCCCCTCTCCTTCATCCCCCATCCAGTCCTATATATCCTGGCCTCATGCCTCATGCTCCAGTGTGTATACCTTCTTCCTCCTCTCCTATCACCAGGTCATGCAGGCCAAGTCTAGGCTACAATTGGGTGACTTATTTTAAATATATATGCATATGCATATTTTATATGCATTTTCCTTTCCTATGTCAAGAGGGAGAGGCCATTGTCAGGGCCCTCTGATGCGTATCGCAGTGCTTTTCCTGTCAGCAGGGGACCGATGATGTCCTCGCCAGGGCCGTGTGTGGGGGAGGAGGACCTCATAAGGTGACCCCGCTATGCAGCGAATGCAAAGTAACCTTGGTGTGCTGCATCTGCCGCCGTTGATGAGAAATGAACAGTGTCCCTGCGGTACACTCCGCGCTCCCCTTCCCCGTATCTCGCCCGACCTTCCTCGTATGGAAGAGCAACACGAAGCAATTTTTTTTTACAGGATAGACTGTCCACAATTTTGCTATCAGGATATTTTTTTTAACGTTTAATTAAAAGAGGAAACCATAAGAATCAGGGTCATCAGGTGATGAAGCTGATAAAAGCAAAGGCGGGAAATAAAATCAATAGCTGCGAAATGTTCACGCAATGCCGTTTGGTCTGAAACACAGAAGGCCTCAAAGCTCGGAGGACCCAGAGCCCTCCTGCAGGCCGGCGACCAATTAGCTTTGTTTCCCGTCGGCTCGTTAAAGAAAGCCGGAGCTCGGCGTGAGAGCTTTTTGTTTTTTAATTGATTTACGGGACGCTGCCCCCTCCCATCCTCTGCTTCCCCACGTGGTGCCAGTGTGGGTTCAGCTGTATGATGAATTACCCCTCTCTGGTAATGCTAATGCATCAAGAGCTCGAGCCGCAGAAGGCATCTCTCTCTCTCTCTCTCTCTCTCTCTCTCTCTCTCTCTCTTTCTCAAAACTACACTCTCATCCCCTTCGCTACCGCAGCATTCCCTCTTCTCCATTTTGCATTCATCTCATGCTCTGTTTTTCCGAAGCCTCCTTTCGGTTAATAAAGTTTACAGAAACGGCCATGGCACTGCTTCATCTCAGCGTCCGGCGTAAACATCATCGGTGTTTTCCCCCCGAGCTTCCACCTCTCCTTCCAGCTAATTATATTCGTAATTGAGTCTATTAACATGCCCAGGTGTTGCGGCTCACTCCGAACGCTCTGCTCTCAGAGGGCCAAGGATGCCATTATTGCCCGTTTAACCTGTTCCCGCTCCACCGCGAGAGGCCGCGAGGGTCCCCTGCGCTCGGTCCAGCCGGCCTTTAAGATGAAGGAACGTCCTCTGAGATTTGCGCTATTTCCTCCTTCATATCTCCTAAAACGCTCTATTTAGCCGATATAGGTTATTTATAGACGGTATTTATTATTTTTTTGTAACGTAAAGCTCAGACGATGCAGTGGCGACTTCGAACCCTTCGCCCTCTCGCATTCTCCGGCTTCTTATCTTTTAATAGTTGTCTATCAAACTCTTGGAGACGTCACGTCAAAGCTGGTCCAGTCCTTCAGCACGGACTTTGAAGGAGAAAATCAGAGAAGGGATTAGAGTTAGTGTGTTGAAGTGACCGATTCTCTTTCTTTCTTTCTTTCTTTCTTTTTCTGTGTGTGTGTGTGAGAGAGAAAGAGTGTGTGTTTAAGGCTGACTTGTTGACCTTTTCTCCACATTCAAGTGTTTTGCTTCTCAGTGATTAAACCAAGAGTGTGTAAAGCAGGAGCTGGCATGAGGAATTGAGGAGCAGGGAGATTCCACGGCTCAGCTCTGTCCGATACGCCTGATTCAGCATCAACACTAGGCCTGCTTACTTCACACACTCTCTTTCTGTGTGTATGTGTGTATGTGTGTATGTGTGTATGTGTGTATGTGTGTGTGTGTGTGTGTGTGTGTGTGTGTGTGTGTGTGTGTGTGTGTGTGTGTGTGTGTGTGTGTGTGTGTGTGTGTGTGGAGCAAGCCAGCAAGTGGCAGTACAGGGCTCAATTAGTGTCAGTGAAATTGATTAATGGGATGAGACATGCAAGGCAAAAGTTAGCTACCACCTCTGAGTGGTTTCATTTCATGCTTTTTCTACTCCGTTCTAGCCGATCTAATTATACTGCTTGATGTGTGTGTGTGTGAGTATAAGTGTGCGAGTGTATCCTCTAGTGGTGGGAGGTATACTGCTGTAAATGAGACCCCGGTACAGATTTGTCAGTGCTATATAATGCCACTCATCACAGAACAAAAAAACGCACACGGCTGTAGATCCACGGAGAGCAGCGTATTCTGGGTCGCGTCACAACCCTTGCATTTCGCCGCTAAATCACCATTACAACGGATTGACTATAAATCTGTTTTGCTCTGGTTTTCGGATCCAACAAGTAATTTAGATCGTGTTGAGCTGCAAATCGGTGCAACGGAGGGACAGATAATCGTACAGGAGACATACTGAGGGAACGAACTGATTGAGAGGTTTAGATGGACCAGTGTTTGGTGGCACCTCCGATTGTTCACTTTACATGTCTTTTGGTCTCATTAGTGCTCAAGTTCAGAGATTTATTTATTTTTTTTCAGCCAAAATATTGCATCGTATCAGTTGTCTATACAGTGATGCGAACGTTTACCACAAATCCTGGCATCTAATGTTATCGAAGGTTTATGCAGATGTTTCTTTTGAACATACAATCAATTCTATAGTTACAACCTGCAGGCAGCAGCAGCAATAATAATAGCTACCGTAATTTCCAGACTATAAAGTGCACCCATATATAAGCCCATATATAAGAATTTGACAAAGATTTTTATTTTAAACATAAATAAGCCGCAGGTGCCTACATTGAAACTAACGAACTTTACACAGGCTTTAACGACAGTGTCTGTTACATGGGTGAAATATGTTGTGGCTCCTTTAAGAGCAGAGCGGCATTTTGGGAATAGCCTCCGCCGCATTTTTTCCGGTATTACTGCATGTGTGCAAGACCGAGGAATATGTCCTTATTATTTTCTGATGCTCAGTTCTAAGTTTCTTTGACTAACCCGTAACACTGTTGCCAAGAAAAATAAAAAAGCACGAGTTTTGGAAACCTGTCTGTGCTTATATGATTTCTGTTGCAACTGGAGTTAGTGAGCTCTCCCTTCACCCAGACTCAACCGATACAACGGCTTGTATCTAAACAGTAGCCTACCAAGAAAGTCATTTGTTCACTGTCTTCCTCCTTCCATTCACAACTATTTCTCTCGGGAGTTTATCTTTTGCCATCGTTGTGCGTTTAAAAAAAAAAACCCTTTTTTCTCCCGATGCCGTGCAGCTCAGAACACAGGTGAGGTGCGTTTTTCGTTTCCGTTCGGAAATTTCATTGGTCTAATATTATGGGGTTCAGTTTTTTTTGGCTTGAAGTTTGTGGCACCGGGAAAAACCCAGGAAAAATTCATAAATAAGCTGCTTCGTTGTTTAAGCCGTGGGGTTAAAAACGTGGGAAAAAAGTAGCCTCTTATAGTCCGAAAAATACGGTAGTTATAATAGTATTTTTTTTTTCGTCAGTGCAAATATGGTAAACGATCCATCACGATACAAATGGCAACTTGTATCTGATGCACACTTTGATTCATCACATCGTTAACTTTTATGGCGATTTGTGAATCTAACCATGGCCATGTATACACACACACACACACACACACACACACATGCATTAATGGACTGGTTTGACTTTTTTAGAAGGAGTCTCCAGTGTGAGCAGTTTGTAACTTTAAGATAAAACTGTAACACGTGGACTTTCCATGACATTAAATTGACATAAAAAATGACGTGACATGAATTATTGTTCATTTCAAGAAGTGTAATTGTTGGCACTTTACTGTAGTATAAAAAGAGTAAATTAAATTGTGACTTCCTGTTTTAGGAAAATAATCCATTTCCTCCTCCGAGTGATAATTTTTCCACACCATGCCTCAAAATGTTTTATTTCTGCCTACCTTTTTTGCGAGGGGAGAGAAAAAAAAAAAACTTACCTGTTTGGTCATTTTGACTTGACGTGTGACGCACTGATCATTTGATTAATGCTGACAAATATTCGTGCCCAAACGGAGATGATGAATTGCTTTTGTGTCCCGGAGGTTTGTGCAGCATGGGGCTTCATTTAGCAGGACAAGAGCCACACGCACAGCCTCAGGAGCACCTGGGTGGGGAGATCTCTCCCACATTCATCCCTCCGTCTATTTTTATGACTCGTTTTGCATGTTCCAGAGGCTTTTATGCTATAGAGTTAGACCTCTACATTCTTCTCTACATTTTTTTTCTCTCTCTATAGGATCCGAGTTTTTCCCCCCCCCCCCCTTCTTCCCTCTTGTCCATGACACACGCTGCAAATGAGCCCTTGGAGGGAGCGGGTCTGTTCCTTTAAATGTAGATTTCTGTGGCACCGGTGGCTCTCTGTCACCCAAATTGATGAAGCAGATTTATGACGGCTGCTGGGCACAACAAATTAAGTTGACAGTGATGTATGGGGGTCTAATGCCACGATGATCCCAGAGTACCACCACCGGACGCTCCTTCCTCCTCTACGCTCTTGTTAGGTTGTCTTAGGAAGCCACATAATGAAATCCCACTGACTGATTTGTGTGTGTGTGTGTGTGTGTGTGTGTGTGTGTGTGTGTGTGTGTGTGTGTGTGTGTGTGTGTGTGTTTCCCTCCTCTCTCTCTCTCTCTCTCTCTTTTATTTCTGCCCCTTTCCATATCTCTCTGCCTAATTCATCCTTTATTCTCCTTCTCTTTCCTCTCCATCGTCCTTTTCGCTCATCACCTTTGATCCCCAGACTCATCCCAATGCCAGCAAACTGCCCCTGAAGGATGCTTTCACCTTTGACGACTACAGGTTGGTTTGTCCTACTGTGTCCCAAATTTGAGCCTTTCTACTTTGTGTGTGTGTGTGTGTGTGTGTGTGTGAGAGAGATAGAAAGTGGGGGTGGGTTGGGAAGAAAAGAAAGGGGGGGAATAAAGTACACGGTGGTTGTAAGGGTACGAATGTGGCCTCTTAAAACGAGGCGTTTGTTCTCATTGTTCTTTCATTAGCACCAAATTATCTGTGAGGGAATAATTTATCACCGGTCCCTTTTTTCTTCGGATTGTTAAGCATGATGCAAGCTTCTGCTCCCGCTGGGCAACGTGTGAAAGAAATGAAATAGCATCTTGTCACAGTTAATGATTCAGTCTTCGCTAGCCATGGAGATTTGGAGATTTTTTTTTTTTTCTTTTTCACTTATTATAACCAGATCACTATCAGCAGAGGTGAAGACCAAACCCGACGGCGCCCGGCAGCGTACAGGGGGTCATGGAGCTGCGGTAGAAATCACTGTATCCTGTGATCATTAAGGATAATACGCTTATAGAGAAACATTGCAAAAATGCTGCAAATGTGTAATTGAAAAATAAAAGAAACAAGCAGACACCCTTTATACAAATCGACTATTATCTCAAAGGGCTTTGCTTAAGGGATTTGAACTCACAACCTTCCAATCAGAAGTACAACGTCTTCTTTAATATCCATTACCTTGATAATATCAATCAATCTAATGTAATATAGTTATGAAAGAATGATACATCGCTGTTGGATTGCTCTCTATGGGGAGGTGGGGAGTTGTTAATCCAGAGGTTGCCAACCTGCCACTCCCGGGGCCCTGAGCAAGGCTCTTGACCTCATATTGCTCTGGATAAGATTAATGGCATTTGGCAGATAATGTAAAGGTGCATCATCACAGCGGATTTCTTCCTTCACATCTCCCAGCGATGTTAGGAAGCTGGGGTTCCGATCGGTAACCCAAAGCCTTGACCATTAAGCTACCACTTTCCCCTTAAATGTAAATATTGTGGACATCAAGCAGCTAAAAGATATCCTGTACTAAACAGTTCAAATCCGGCCTGTTCCAAAGCTAAGAGAATTGCCGGACCTTATAAAATGAACGTTGTACATGTGACAAAAGCACTTCCTGTGAGAAATTATTTCCTCAATCAGCTGCCCACAGGCACTACAGTAGGAATAAACATGTATAAATGCAGTCTTTCTAAAATATGTCCCGGGCTTTATGTCCATTGTTAAGTCACGTTTAAATGGGTAGATACACTTTTTTGGGGGGGCCGTGTGGTGCGTTTCAGCTCCGAAGTCTTCAATTCGATCATTAGCTCACATTTGCTTGTACCGTTAACACCAACACACTGACGAGAGCCCTCTCTCATTTCAACTGTGTGCGCCATCATCGCGAACGTCGTCATTATCTGCGTCTTGAAACATTCAAAACATTTTGGGAGAAAATGAGTTTAAACCTCTATAGAAAGGATCGATGATTGATCTGAGGTGACGTTAGATTTTAAAGAAAATGATCCAAAACGTACGTGAATGCAAATGAACGAATAATATTTTCCGTTTGGGACAAAATGTAACTGCATGAAAGAAGGTTGTGAGGTGGGTGAGTGAGTGAGTGGGTGAGTGAGTGGGTGAGTGAGTGGGTGAGTGAGTGGGTGAGTGAGTGGGTGAGTGAGTGGGTGAGTGAGTGGGTGAGTGAGTGGGTGAGTGAGTGAGTGGGTGAGTGAGTGAGTGGGTGAGTGAGTGAGTGGGTGAGTGAGTGAGTAAGTGAGTGAGTGAGTAAGTGAGTGAGTGAGTGAGTGTTTTAGAGAGATAGAGAGTGTGTGTTTGGCATTACATATAGATATATATACATACATATATATGTATGTATTTGCTGTAGGTGGGCCGTATCGTCTGTGATGACTCGTCAGAACCAGATTCCTACGGAGGACGGCAGTCGGGTCACGCTGGCTCTCATCCCACTCTGGGACATGTGTAATCACACCAACGGCCTGGTGAGTCTCTCTCTCTCTCTCTCTCTCTCTCTCTCTCACATACACACACACACACTCATGCTCACTTCCTCTGTCTTTCTTTCTCCCTCTCTTTCAGTCACAAAACCTCTATGCTAGAGGTGGAGTAGAGCTAGGGAGAGAGTGTGTTCAGTCATTTGGCCTGACCTGTTATGTGGGTGTGTGGGTATGGGAGTTTAAGTATTAGGGGTGTGGGTATGAGCATGTAAGTATAGAGATGTGGGGGTGTGGGTAGGGGTGTGTGTTTAAGGGTGCGAGTATAGTGGCATTTGTGTGTCCGAGGGTGCGAGTATGGTGGCGTTTGTGGGTGCGAGTATAGTGGCATTTGTGTGTCCGAGGGTGCGAGTATGGTGGCGTTTGTGGGTGCGAGTATAGTGGCATTTGTGTGTCCGAGGGTGCGAGTATGGTGGCGTTTGTGGGCGCGAGTATGGTGGCGTTTGTGGGCGCGAGTATGGTGGCGTTTGTGGGCGCGGGTATGGTGGCGTTTGTGGGCGCGGGTATGGTGGCGTTTGTGGGCGCGGGTATGGTGGCGTTTGTGGGCGCGGGTATGGTGGCGTTTGTGGGCGCGGGTATGGTGGCGTTTGTGGGCGCGGGTATGGTGGCGTTTGTGGGCGCGAGGGCGCGGGTATGGTGGCGTTTGTGGGTGCGAGGGCGTATCTGTGTCTATTATGTGTATATGATGTGGGAGTTGTGAAGATCATAGACGGCGTGCACACACGTGCATGCCAACACATGTTTTGAAGAAAAAGCTCTGAAGTAATGTGCTTCTTTTTTCCTGCTGATTGTCCCAGGATCTCGGGGGATATTTTATTTCTCTTTGAGTAATTTGGCTGTGATTGCGTTCAGAGCCTCACGCCACAGAGCAATATATGACTTTGTGTGTGTGGGTGGGTTGGGGAGGGGGGTTGGGGAGGGGGGGGGGGGGGGAGAATGTGTTTGGGGGGGTTTAAATGCTTTTAAAACCCTACGCTGAATTTCATGTTTCGGATTGCTGAAAATGGAAGTTATTAGGATGCTTAATGAAATGGCTTTTTAGAATTCCCCTGGTTAAGGTTTAATAAAAAAACATTTATTTTCCTCAGTAATAATCTTGTTTATCGTGAAGTTGTGACAAATTGGCTAAGTTTTATTACATTTTCTGATTTTCTTTTTCTAATCATTTGATTCCTATTTCTTTTTTGTGCGCTTTAATTCGGGGGGGGTGATGTTTTAAAAAATGTTTAAGCATCTTAATGTGATTATTTCTTTCCTTCTTGTACTGTGTGTGTGTGTGTGTGTGTGTGTGTGTGTGTGTGTGTGTGTGTGTGTGTGTGTGTGTGTGTGTGTGTGTGTGTGTTGAATGGCTTAACAGTTTCTCTTATCATCATCATGAGAAAGTTGGATTGTAAATTAGAGTGTAAACTTTTTGCACTCTGTTTAAAAACTGTTCCTGGTGTTTCGCTTCCTTTTTCAGATTACGACCGGTTACAACCTGGAGGATGACCGATGCGAGTGTGTCACTCTGCACGACTATAAAGAGAGCGAGCAGGTGAGCAAAAACTGCCGCAGTTGCCGCTGTGAATCCTCCACGGCTCATCAAACGATATTCCGCCTTCTGATTGGATCAAAAAGCAAAGTTTGCCCTCGCCTGTAGCGACATTTTTTTTTTTCCGCTTTCCCTTCACACTGCTTAAAGCTGCATGACGCGCTTATCAGCCGTCGGCCATTACAGGGGCTCGTGGGTAATATCACAGGCGAGGCGTTGAGCTTCAGCAGTAGGGAGAGACAAGGGGAGAGGGAGGGATACGCAGAGTGAACACTGACAGGCCAGGTGGACTCCCAGACTCCCAAACTCCAATGTGAATTATTTGATAAGATTGGCGAAGGCAGCTGAGGGAGAGAGAAAGAGTTTGCGCAGGACACCGTGTGGGACGGAGACAGGGGTGTCTACGAGCGTTTCTCCATGCCAAGCTGTTTGATCCCTGATTTAACATCAGCACAGAGCTTTCTCTCTCTCTCTCTCTCTCTCTCTCTCTCTCTCTCTCTCTCTCTCTCTCTCTCTCTCTCTCTCTCTCTCTCTCTCTCTCTCTCTCTCTCTCTCTCTCTCTCTCTCTCTCTCTCTCTCTCTCTCTCTCTCTCTCTCTCTCTCTCTCTCTCTCTCTCTCATATGCTTTATCTGTCCCTCCTCTTTTCACTATCTAAAAGTGTTCCGGGTGTTTATATATGAAACGTGAGCAGGGTGTGGAAATGCGGGACCAGGATGATGCGAGCGAAATTCCTGACACTAAAACTTATCTTCCGTCTCATCCTGCAAGGATCACAAACTGCATAAACTCTGGACTGTGAGCTACGCACCAGAAAACCTTTTTCCTTTAAGCGCATGCTGTTTCCTCCACAGCCAGCAATCTGTCAACAATTTTAATGTATTACAGAATGACAGAACATCTTTTCATCCAGTGAGAGTTACATTTATGGTTGTGCAACGTCCTCGTCCATTCTGTTATAGTGGCCGTAAATGGTCTCTCTTTCACCAGACTTTTTTTATTTCTTTGGTACATTAGTTACAGCTTCATTTCTGACACTGGCGACGACTCCTTTAAACCTTAACTTATCTCCTCACACACATTTATAATCAGAAATGATTAACTTTTTTTTCTTAAATATTAATGCACCGCCCTCAACTATTTTTGAGGAACAGTCTGACCAATCAGGGTTGAGAATTCGGCATCTCCTGTGTTGTAAAACCTCTGAATTAGAGGTCGAACCAATTAATCGCTTTTGTCAGTAGTTGATTATTGGAACCTTCGGCTGTTGGCAAAAATCCAAACCGAAAGTTTTTCCGGCTTGTGGTCCGCTGGTCATTACGAGAGCGCCTTCTAGAGGCGAATCAATGATGCCACATGCTGTGAGACTGCGCACGGAGAGCGCTTAATATTTCATTGTTTATTCATTATTAATTATATAATTAATTAGTATTTAGGAAATAATAATAAATTACAATATTTATTTCATTTAGCACATTTTCATGATTCAGTACTAGTTTTTTTTTTTTTTTTTTTTTTTTAGCAAAGTATTCAGTATCTAATTAAAAAACTAACAATTAATTAATAAATTCAACCTAGCTATTAAAATCAGTAAAATACACATCGGATCAACCTCTAATCTAAATTATAATTTTTTTTTTTCCAGATCTACATATTCTACGGCACAAGATCGAACGCCGAGTTTGTCATCCACAACGGCTTCTTCTTCGAGGAGAACGCACACGACCGGGTGAAGATCAAACTGGGCGTCAGTAAGAGCGAGAGGTTGTACGCTATGAAGGCCGAGGTGCTGGCTCGCGCCGGAATCCCTGCGTGAGTATGGAGTTACAGTGGATCATGAGGTGGAGTTTGACCGAGTCAGAAATATTCTAGATTTTGATATTTCACTACTGTGTTCTGCTTTTAGGTTTAACTTGTAAGTACAACACAGTGCTGCTGAATTCTTTATTCTGATTGGTTGGATCGCATTGATTCAGCTGTAACTCAAACCCAGGTTTATAATTAATTTGGTGCTGTTTCTATAGTAACACACAGACGCTGCACAGCACACTAACAAAAAATCTTTTGTTTTTATTGATCCATTTATAGTTTTAGAATGCTGTAGAATGTCTAAAAAACACCTGCAAAGTGCTGTGATTAATAGATGGGGGGAAAAAAAACACCTTATATAGAAATATATAGAAAATAATCCATCTGAGAGTGATGACAGTAACTCAGCACTGTCTTGGCACTTGAGCATGTTGTCCTATAATGGAATGCCACAGAGATACCACACACACACACGCACACGCAAAAGTTTTTACTATAAAGAAACGTCTCACTGTTCAGATATTAAACTGACAACGGTCGTTCTGTGTTAGATAATATTTAAGTGAATCTTAGAAGCTTGTAGTGGCTCTGCGCGTGTGCGCGACACGTTCGGGGTTAAACTTTTTCCTATTGGATTGGCTGTGTATGAAGCTCGGGGCACGGAGTAATCAAATCGCCGTGCTGCAGAGAAAGCGGCGTAATGTATTTGTACTATAATCTCGTCGCCCAGGCCGCCTGTGTATTGTCACATTGATCAATCCGGTGAAAAAAAATGTCGCCTGTACAAAATTACCTTTTGATTCGGCACAAGCGATTCACCTTCTTTTTTTTTTTTCTCTCTCTCTCTCTCTCTCTCTCTCTCTCTCTCTCTCTCTCTCCCAACCGCCGTTTGATTATTTGAATCGGACATGAAGGGGGAGACGTTGATGCTCTTCAGTAATTAATCGCTAAATTATTGAAGATTTTAAAAATGCATCGAGTTTGTGGTCGCCTCGGATCAATCGGTCGTCACGTGACATGGATGGCGCGGGACTCGGCCTCAACTCGCCAGAGTTAATGAGGGTTTAATCTGAAGACTTCCTTTGATCCTTTTATCTCTGCAGATCGAGCGTTTTCGCCCTGCACTGCAGCGAACCGCCCATTTCAGCCCAGCTCCTGGCCTTCCTCCGCGTCTTCTGCATGACAGAAGGTAAGAACTAACGTAGGTGCTGGCGTGAGACTCCCGCTTGAACATGCATCATTTAGGCTTTAATCAATCAGGACAGTCGCAAATCCTGAAATAAGAGGTTGTGAGTAAAGGTCGACCGATTTATCGCTTTTGCCCGATTAATTGGCACCGATAGTTGATTAGCAAAAATCCATACCGATAGTTTTTCCAGGTTGCATTATACAGTGCAAGAGCGGCTTCTAGAGGTGAATCATGCTGCACACTGTTTATTTGATTGTCTATTTTTATTGTTATTAAATAATTTTTAATGTAACTGTTTTCATTTATTTGGAGTGTTACTTTTAGTTTCAACTTAAATGCATGTCTTTTTATTTTTCTCAAAATGTATTAATATAATTAATATATTCTTATTTATTTTTATGAATCTGTACTGTTTTTTGTTGTTGTTTTTAACCCATCAGTGCCCGATTATCGGCAAGTACGATCCAACCTAGCTTTCGGTATTTGTAAAATCGGTCGACCCCTAGTGAGTCCTGTGGATAAACCTATTGTGCTGAGGTGATATTATTTACCTTCAAGTTAATTCCTTTTTTTTTTTTTTAAAGAAAGCACACACTTTATTTTTAATATTTTTGACACACCAAACCTTCATGCCACTACATAATCATATATAACATCTCATTCCACAACCTAAACCCACTCTGCGTCTCATTTCAGATGAACTCCGGGACTACCTGGTGGGTGACCACGCTATAAACAAGATCTTCACGCTGGGGAACGCCGAGTTCCCTGTCAGCTGGGAGAACGAGATCAAGCTGTGGACGTTCCTGGAGACGAGAGCTGCTCTGCTCCTCAAAACCTACAAAACCACGTCAGAGGTACATCAACAGCGAGTGTTTAGTATCATGTAGGGTCCACTTGTGCCCAAAACAGCTGAGGCATTAAAGCCTGGACTCCAGTGTTGGAGTATCTGATACTAAGATTCTCTATGCCTTGAGCTCTTAATCATGTTCGTCAAACTAGATATAATTCACTTATTGTGATTTGAGGAGGTTCAACATCAGGAGAAAGAAAAAGGGAAAGTTAGGGTTTAAGTGTGTGTGTGTGTGTGTGTGTGTGTGTGTGTGTGTGTGTGTGTGTGTGTGTGTGTGTGTGTGTGTGTGTGTTTTGCAGGAAGACAGCTCCATGCTGCAGAAACCTGACCTCTCCCCACACTCGCGCATGGCCATAAAGCTGCGTCTGGCTGAGAAGACGATCCTGGAGCGCGCCGAGGCCAGTGGCCGCGCCAAGCGACTGCACTTCCAGAAGCAGCTGGACGAGGGCGCTCCTTTGCCCGTGTACGAAGAGAGCGACATCGCGCTGTTGGAGAATTCCGACGCCAAGCTGCCCATTGTCCTGCGCCAGCTAGAGGAAGAAGACGAGAACGAAGAGCTAAAGATGCCGCTTCTAAACGGCGAACGCAAGCAGAAGGAGAAAGAGAAACGGAAGGAGACCGGAGGAGAGAAAGCAGAGTCGAGCTCGCAAAGAACTGAGGAGACGGCCGAAGTCCAGGAATAGCCGAATTCGACATGGTTTCGCATAAAGGATTTATTTATTTTTTTTTGTTTTAGAAAGTAAAAGCAATCGAAACTAAAACAGCAGTCTGTGTTACTTCGCTTTTTCTTCTTTTCTTTTTTTTTTTTATAATAATGTGATTTCAGATGATGTTCTGTCGTTCTATTACGTTTTTTTTCCTTTTAACAGTGATACACTGGTTTTTTAGATTTTTTCGTTTTTTTTTAAGCAGGTGGCTCCTCCCATTTCTAAAGACTCGGAAATCGGAGGACTCTGAGAATGTGATGGATCGTCATCATCGGACATGTGGATCTGATGGACAGAGCTGGAGTTTTGCTTTGGTTTTATTAGTTCCAAATGTTTTGTTACTAAATTAGAAATGTCCTCATTGTTTACTTTTACCTGAAATGTAGCATGTTTAGTGCTTGGAGCAATGAGGCTAGCTTATAGCTACGAGTTTGCGACTGCATACCAGGTGAAAAGCGACGCTGTAGATTATTATTATTATTATTATTATTATAAAAAAAAAAAAAAAAAAAAAAACACAACTGTTAACAATTTCAAACATGATATCGCTTTTTGTGAAAATTTTATTGACGTTCTTACGGTTAAAATGTAATGGTTAAAACTCCACCCTCTATCTTCAAGAGGCAGAGTTTAATCTCCAGTGGTTTGTGTGCAGGATATCTATTGAGATGCAAAATGAATCTTCAAACAGCAATGCATTTTATTGCACTTTTATTATCTATTATTGTATAACTCGACAAATTACGCACAAATTTTGAGCAAAATTTTTTTTTTTCCTTAATTCAGCTGCAAATACTGTAGGGACAAAATCGTCTGTCTTTACCCTGTTTGAGAGTCGTTTGTCTTTTTTCAGGCTTTTTTTTCTTCTTCTTCTAATAGCTGACAATGCAAGAAGGCATACTTTTATTAGTCAGTATAGTTAAAGCTGGAACTGATATCAGCTTTGCTGGGTTTCAGAGCGAATGCTAAACATGTTTTTGCTGCATTGGTATAAGTGAAAATTTTGTAAAAAAAATTTTTTTGTTGTTGATTTAGTACTTTTTTTGTAATGCTTTTGCTGTTGAAGTATTTGCCAGACAATCATTTTTTTTTTATTTTTTTTTTTTTATTTTTTACCTACATTATAAATCCTGCTTTGCTCCTGGATTGATATCATCCAAGGATCCCTGGATGTAGGACATTAGTAGGACATTATACCCCCAAAAAAGAACGCGGAAGCTGAGGATGTTTTTGGTTTAATTGCATTTCGGTAACAGTCAGTATATATATTTCAGCTTGTTCGAGAGAACTGTGATTGAACCCTCTGATTCCTTACTTCAAAGTTGACTGAGAAGACCAGCCCTGCTATGAATGTAGTGGGAAATGCTTCGTCGTACTGAACAGATATATGAATCGGTCGTTTTCCTGAGAACTTGCCGAGAATTTCGAACTTAGTTCATGTTTAGAATGTCGTTCTTGGTTTTGTTTACATCCGAAGCCAAACTCACGTCGCATCTCCAACGTCCGTGGTTCCTTTTTTAAGCCTTGAATCGGTTTCCTTTGCAGGATTTCTGCCCTTACGACACTTCAAAGCTAGCTTTTTCTTACCGTTGTTCTCATCGTTCGTTTTATATAGTGCATCTCATGCATTTACAGCGCAGCTCAAATAGTGCTTTACAGAAAGAAAACAAAACTCTACAACCTATACATGGATATAATGATATAAATATTATACTGTACACGAAGCTGGTTTTATAGAGTTAATAAGTAAAATAGAGTTCTATACGTTTCGAGATGTTTTTCAAACCTTACAGCTAGAGACTGATAAATTCATGGATTGCAAATTGTAGATCTTTTGGGAAAAAAACATCTAGGATGCATCTATTTTTGGGAAAGTTGATTTCAATTGTGATTTGGATCACAGCCTGTCAGACATGCAGATATGTACAGTTAAGGTATGATTAAAAAAAAATAATAAAAGACTTACTGCAACCTGAAAAAGGTCTTAGTCCGTTTTGATGCTGAGAAAAAAAATTTGCCTCATTTTGTAGGACAAACTCTGAGCTGAATCTACAGAACACATGCTTATAGATAGATAGATAGATAGATAGATAGATAGATAGATAGATAGATAGATAGATAGATAGATAGATAGATAGATAGATAGATAGATAGATAGATAGATAGATAGATAGATAGATAGATAGATATCATCAATTTATTTATTTGCATGTGGTTGAATTGTCTTTTACCTTTTTCTAACCCTCATTGTTGCTTTTTCTCTGTAGCAGCACCTTTTCCACAAATGAAGCCACAAGTCACGTGTGAACATAAATGCAACCTTTCTACTACACTAAAAGAAAAAAAGGATTGGAATAAGTCACATTTGTGTCCCTGTATCTAAAACCAGCTCCATAAAGACATGCATTACGTGGGTTGGGGTGGAAGATCTCCTGCTACAGAGATACAGTGCATCTTCAAAGCACTTTACTTTTTCCACGCTTTTTATGTTACAGCTTTATTCCAAAATGGATAAAATTAATTAATTTCCTCTGAAATCTACAAACAATACCCCATAATGACAATGTAAAAGAAGTTTAAAATCTTTTCAAATTCGTTTTGTGAATCTATACTTTGACTCTTATCTCAAGTCCTTCATCTATCCATGAAGAGGTCTACAGGGAAGCTAACCCCAACACAGTCCATCGCTTGATGATGACATAAGATCACTGGTCCATTGTCTTCCTCCAGTGATGAGGAACAAGAGTCTGGATTTTATCAAATGTATTTCTTTTGCCCCTCTGCCACATTACAAATTTATAAAAGAAACATTATCTTGAATCATTTAATTCGGGGCAATTAAATTTTGAAATATGGCATTCATTATGCATGGGCTTAGAGATAAACCCCCTTTAATCCTTGAATAGATTATTATAATGGGCAGAAGGGTGGGCAGTGGTAAACGGGGGCAGCTCTGCACTTGTCCGGTGTGGTTAAGATTGCTCGTGTCACATCCGAGAGCAGGAGTGTGTGTGCTGCTTCTACGACCTGCACCAAAGTAATTCGGCTCATGAATAAAACACTCGCTTTATTAATATACAATGGATCTGAGTGCGTTCAAATGGAAAACCCCTATTGTCATGCACGTATTTACCAATATGTCTCGCGTCCTTTGTCCGACAACGATAGCAGTTGCAGCAGAGAATCTGAGTTCTGCCTGGCTTTAGGTTTCGGACAGAGATCTGACCTCGGATTTTTACGTGAAAACGATTTCTGATTTTGACAAAGTAAGATCTGACAGCTGAGTGAAAAGGGATTTTTCTTCCATTCTCATGGAGTGAATTTCTGAAACGTTCACAGCATTGTGCTTTAATGGAAGTTCTTCTGCAGGTCAGGGGACATGGTGCACTATGACAGGGGTTCACGCCATCACGTACGTCGCCTGGAACTTTATTAATTCTGTTGTCTTCTGGAATCGGTTTATCCTGGTCAGAATCACAATCTACCAAGCATCTATCCAAGAAAATCACCTTGAGCAGCTTTGGAAGCTGATTATTTCTATGTTCCTTGTAAGTCATGCATACCAAATATTACCCATTAACGTGTTCGTTATTGGAGCGTCTTTCTCCATACTCATCTATTTAACAGTGTTGAAGGCTTTTTTAAGCCAAAATGGACCAGCATGACATTATGTTGGCATGGCACATGGTATCTGTGATGATCACAAATGTTGAGATATTTTATGAGTTGCTCAGTAGCTCCTAGTTTTATAACCATAAAGACTGTATAAGACTGTAGAAAGAACATTTACTTATAATCTTATACTCCAGTACTCGTGTTAGTTCTCACTCTCCAGTGTTCTGTATTGTTGAAAGATTTATGATCAAACTCTTGATGTCACCCAAATGAGGATGGGTTCCCCTTTTGAGTCTGGTTCCTCTCAAGGTTTCTTCCTCATTACATCTAAGGGAGTTTTTCCTTGCCACAGTCGCCACGGCTGCTCATCAGGGATAAATACACACCGTTCACCTTCACTGTTGATTTCTGTAAAGCTGCTTTGAGACAATGTCTGTTGTGAAAAGCGCTATAGAAATAAACTTGACTTGACATTATGGCATGATTTCACAAAATGAAATACATCAGTGTGTATGAAAAGATCATATGTAATTCAAAGAGTGTTTTTTTCATGTCTCATGAATAGTAGTTACTGTAACCACTCTAAAGATGATTATTTTTTATCTAGTACCCTCTGAACTCTCTACACCACACCATTTATAGCACTAGCTTGCTCATTAGGGATATCTTTAGATGGATAAACCTATAGGGATTCATTTATACATTTAAAATGTATATATGTAGTCTATTTTTGTAAAGTTGCTCTTTCTGTATTGCTGTTTTGCAGAAATGTCCATTGTAAATGTGAATTGAATTATAGTTGTATAACCCCTTGTTTATTTTCTCTCTCAATTTGTGTGTCCCAAAGAAACCACAAAACCGAAGCTCCCTTGTCCTGAAGACCAGGGTACGGCTTTACCTTTGACTTTAAAAAAGCGCTGACACTAGAGAGACTCCGTCAATAAGTGTTAATTGAACATCTACTTGCAGAGATCTTTGAATAATTGCATTTCTGTTTATGTAGAGAGAGTACCAGACGAGTCTCTGTATACATTCTTACAATATTACAATCTAAATCTGGATGTACACAATAATAATTTGAATATAAATAGAGGTATGTTGAACCTGGTAGAGCAAATATGAGTCTGCATGTACCTCAAATGTGGTGTTTTAAACTATGTTAATGTTACAATTAGGACAGTGGAAGTGCAGCCCCTTAATAGCACTGTAAGTGATGAGACAGTAGCCACATGTAGGTTTGTGAAAGCAGCCGGCGGTTGAAGCATTCTCCACTTTGGGTGGCTCTTTGAGTGTGTAAAAGTGACATGTTGTTTGACTGTGCACGGCCTGTGGTTTTTGAACAGAACGTTCAATTGGTTCTCATGCTAACGGTAACATATAAAAAGCGCTTGAACTGCAATGGCACCTGCTGACTGTTTGTTTGAAGTGGTTGCCATTAAGCATTCTTACTTCCTCTCATCTCGTCTGCTTTTTTTTCTCTTTTCTCTTGAGAAAATAAACTTTTCAGGAGATATGAAGGTTCAGGCTGAACATTTACCATGTACAAAAACTACTACTCTACAGTTTATAAACATTGAAAGGGCTGGATTTGCTTTTCTGTAAAGACTGGGGATGTATTTAAAGACTACTAACTGAACATCAGAGATATCAATGGTGTGTGTGTGTGTGTGTGTGTGTGTGTGTGTGTGTGTGTGTGTGTGTGTGTGTGTGTGTGTGTGTGTGTGTGTGTGTGTGTTGGGGGGTGAGAACCAAATGTGTGTATTCATGTGCATGAGAATTAAAGACAAAAAAAACTATAATAGATCAGATAAATGTGTGTATCTACACATACACACATACAACCATCCAGAGTGTACCATTCACTGGTCCATATACACCATCCATCTCTTCATCCAACCAACCAACCAATCAAAAAACCATCATGCCAGCCAAACATCCACTCACCAAATTGACTAGCTATTCACCATCCAGCCATTTGCTCGTTCGTGCAACCATCCATTTGTCCAATTAATTATCCATCCAAAAATTCACAAGTCTCGTCGATTATTTATCATTCAATCATTGTCATCCTTTTATTTATCCGTACAATCAGCTAATTATCCAAAATCCACCTACCAAATCAGCCAAACAACCAACTGAGCTCTCAATCCATCCTTACGTCGGCCAAATGACATACATGTAAATGCAATAATAATAAAAATAATAATAATAATAATAAACAAAATGAGTTTCTTTTCTACCCCTCTCACAGAGCGTATTCAAACACAAGTTACATTTGGTAACTGCAGTTCATAGTGAATTATAAACTACTCCCCAGCTTACTTTTCTTTCTTTTTACTAGCACTTTTAAAGCTGTGCTTGTTTATGCACTACAGGCTTAACTTGGGTAAATATTTGCTGGATATCTGCTCAGAGACCAGTCATCAAAGGTTTTGGTTTTTGGCATTGCGTGGCCTCGCATGAACATCTCTCGCCTTAAAGCAACCCCTCTTCTGTTCCCCACTGGCCCGAGCAGTTCTGTTTGAAAGTGGCAGGAGCTCAAGCTGCTTTCCTATTCCTTTTCAGTGCCATTTAATTTTTAATCCCATTTAAGGCGACTGGAAATCGTATTTTGCAACAGTGAAACCATATATAATTGATACCTTGTCATGGCTAATGAGGCGCCGTTGTTTGATAGTCGATGAGATGTGTGGGAGAATGGAAAACACGAGTCTTGACCTGGAGAAAAACGAGCCTTGGATATTGGACATTCATGCAAAATCACCTGCTCATGTCGCACCTTAGATTCATCGTAGACACCGATATATGTAGAATATGTAGAAAATAAGCAGTTTGGGTGGAATTTTCACTGGGAAAGATTTATTCCATGGTTCATTCTGTCTTGTGTTTGTTCAGTGAAATTCTTTTTTGAACATTCATATTTCACCCTTAGGAGGCAAATCTTCCTTTACAGAAGCAGCTTGGAGCTGTGCATTGACAAAGTATCGCTGAATTTGATTCGGTCTTTATACACCATTGAGGTTTCTCTATTTTATCCACCATTCAGATCTTCTGGGGATGACTCAAAGCTCTTAGTCACCATTAGGAGAAGCTGAAATCAGTCACTGATTTTTCATTTTGGTCATTCGTTGGTCAATCATGCAGCAAGGCACCGATCAGGGTTGAGCGTGCCCCTTTGTTTTTAACTTGTTTTGATTGCTGCTTGGTGTATCTACTTATCACCAACATACAGTTCAACATCAGTTCAACAGCAAGCAGAATATTTAAAAAGGAATGAATAATGGAAGAAACACTCGTGGTTTTATTTACACAATTTTTTTTTAAGTAGTTGAAAAGAAGGTTTTTTGGCTCATGATAATTTTAATAGATATCAATCAGTGTTTGACACATTAATATCATTTTATTATTAGATTGGTGAGCTTTGATTAAGCAATGAGTCTTGTGACAAAATGATAATAAGTACATTATAGCCATAATAAATCAGTATTTGGATACTTAAGTGAATTTGAAGGCAAATTCTTTTGTACTTTTACTCAAGTGAAAGTTTAAAGGGACACTTTTAGTTTAACATTTTATCGATTGTATCTTTTACTCAACTACATGGTTTGTGTACTTTCTCCACTACAAAACATTCTATAGTTCTATGGCCTTTTTGTGTAAGAATCCTGAGTTATGTAGTAATAGGAGGGAGGGCCATGCCCCAGAAACATGGCCAGGGTTTTTATGTGAAACAAGAGCCTATGTGACCGCAATGTGCTTTGTCCATCCCTGCAGAGTTCTTACTTCTCCCTGTCCTGCACCATTGCGAGAGAAAGGGACATCATTCTCTATTCTCGCAGGTCAAAGTAGGAACAATTAAGTGTGGAGGGCGCGAGGGGCGCTGCCGAGTGCCGGCCCGACAGTTGATGAATGTGCAGGCAAGCTGCAAGTGACAATATGCAGACAAGCGAGATCATTTGCAAATGGATGCAGGGAGACAGAAAAAGGGAGAGGGCTAGATTGAGAGGGAGGCAAAATCAGGGGGAAGGGGCTTTAACCCTTTCTGGCCATGTGTTTCGAGGAGAGAAAGAAGAATCTGAGGGCATCAATGCTGATCTGCAAATGAAATAACATTCAAGTGCCAGCATGAAAATTGGTTGAGATCACCAATGAGCCATAAAGTTTTGATGATGATGTGATGTTGGAAAGATGCTTCAGACTTGTCTCATTTGTACTCGAAGGCTGTAGCAGTGGATTGGATGGTCGGAAGCTGCTCTTCCTGTTAAAAGCGAATAGGCTGATTTGTAAAGGATGATGTGAATGAAATCAAAGCCCATTAGCCTGCCAGTGACAGAATAAGGAGCAGCACTAAGGAGTCAAACCTCCCATTAATCACACTCTCTTGTGATATGTTAATCCGACAGCATCTATATTTAATGCTGTGAAGACCTGAAGACGTTCTTGTTTTGTCTGTCAACGACGGAACAGCCTTAAATAGGCTAATGTAGGACAATCTTTCTTTTAATTCTGCATGCACTAATAAAAAAGAACATGTTGGAAAACAAGTGCACTTGCCCCTCATTTGTATGCGTGTGTATACCTGCCCTGACTCTGGCTTTTACATGCATGCAAGATGCATAAGATACATAAGATACATAATACTGCCCTTGAGGGCCAAACCCTCCCCCATGATGAGTGAAGAAGGACAGGCAAATGAGGCGGCACGATGTGTAAAAGGTTTCTGGTAGGGCTGAAACCCACTCTCAGAGAAAGTCCAAGCAGAAGACAAAGGCACCACTGGCCCCGGTTTCTCCTTCACCTCTGCAGCTCTTAATTGACCTCAGGGTGTAAAATGAGCTGTAGACTGGAGCTTCACTTAAGGCTCTGACATGTAGATCAATCATGGTGTTTATCCTAACAGCCTTAACAAGGTGTGTGTCTGTTACTCGGAGGGCATTTACGCCAGCTCATAGTTCCCTCTCCTTCCCTGTCAAAGCCTGCAATCATGGTGTTCTGTGCAATAAATACATATATAAATGCATGTGAATGAAGGCTGATCATTAACAAAATAATCAGGACTACATAAAGGTTCCTGTAATACCAACAAAGTGTAAGTAAGTGTAGCTATGCAAAATATATCACTATGATTGGAATTTTCTGGTGTGTTTATTTATCATTCATGAAAATGGAAAGAGTCTCCAGGCAGAAAGGTAATGAAGTTCTCCAACACAAGTTCCACAAGATCAGATTTAAATATAAAGGAAGGGGAAGAGGATAGGGTGATGAATAATTAATGAAGTATAAAAAATGTTTTGGAGGGAATATTGCGGTGATGAATGAGGTTTAAAACACATGATAAAGGTGTGTTGGCTTCCTTATGTTATTTGAATGTTCTGAGACTGGAACCCTCTCAAGGTTTTTTCCTCATGCCATCTCAGGGGACTTTTCCTTGCCACAGTCGCCATTGGCTCACTCGTTAGCTATAAACTTACAATTATAAGAAACAAAGGTATGCTGTTTTCTGTTAGCGCTTTATCTGTGTAAAGCGGCTTTGAGACAATGTCTATTGTAAAAATCGCTATACAAATAAAAATGAATTGATTAAAATGAATTAAAAAAATTCATTTTAAATTTGGTATGGATTCGGCATGTTAGAGGAATAAATCAGGAGTCAGAAAATTGTCAAGTGTCAAGTGAAAGTGAGCCAAATTTGGAGTAGACTGGACATAATTTCGAGGAGGAGTAGCGATAATTTGTGAACCTTTGCAGTATAAATGATCACCTCTGATGGGTTAGTGGGTTAAACATCTGTTTTTTATAATTAGGACCTTCCACACAACCAATTTGGAAAATGCTTTACAAATATCGCCTGGAATTAAGGGAGGCATCTTTGTGTTAAGTTCCTTTCTGATATCTCACCTAGCTTTTTTTTGCTAGTTCAGGTTTTGTGATAAGTAGAGTTGATATATGGTGTGTATTGATGCAGCTGTGGTCCAATTTCTTTGCTTTCCATTTTATGCATCATACCCTAATCCATCTTGTCAGTCTATTAGTATTAGACTTGACACAAATGGCCTCCAATGTTATTTCTTTGTTTTGTTGTTAATAATTTGGGTCTTTGCTTAACATATTTGAACTTGGTTAGATCCCCAATCACTGGGTGCTGGTTGAAGAGCCTTTCTGCACTTTCCCATTGGGTGCTGGTTGAGGGGCCTTTCTGCACTTTCCCATTGGGTGCTGGTTGAAGTGCCTTTCTGCACTTTCCATCGAACCTTACATTTGGCTTTCCTGAAGTCTTTGGAATAACTTTTGTGTTTAAAATTTTGTGCCACCCTTTTTGACACCTAACATCATCCTGAGACCTGTCTGAACAGAGGTTATCAAAGGAACTTTGATATTCAAAACCATTCCTCTGAAATGTACAAGGAATAGCAAAAAACATGATATTAGCAATGCATCTATATATCAGGAAGCTTCATAAATATCTACAGGACCCAAATGTACCCAAGAAGTGTCATCATCTGAAGAATTTGTGCTAAATGTACTATTTTTTTCCCGCTATAATTCCCTGGAGTATGCTAAAGTGAACGAAAATCAACATCTGAAATTTCAGTCTACTTCCATGTTGGATTTGGTCAAATCAAAAAAGTTTTGTGAACTCAAAACTTTTATTAAAATAGCGTTGCTCCTCTTACGAATAATTTCTAATTAACACATTTCTAATGTGGCGTTCATCATCTTCAGACCAACCTGGACAAAAGTGATCAAAGAAGTTTTTAATATTTCAAACGACATAATGCAACGACAAATCTAACCACCAAGTTGTATCTCAGCAATGACTTTGTGCACTGAAACAAACCTTGGTAGATATCTTCTCGATTCAGAATCACAACCTGAAGCTACAAAGTTTTGTGACAGCGCCACCAACTGAAAAGTCTTACTTTTAACTATCAATATTGCTACTTCTCCAAATTTAGTTCACTCTTCACCAGATTTGGGTTATAGAACATTGATAACTGGTTGACTATCTGTTAATCTAGAATATAGAACAATATATATTATTCAATTCAATTCATTTTTATTTGTATAGAGCTTTTAACAATGATCATTGTCTCAAAGCAGCTTTACACAGATAATGTGGTGATAAAGAATGAATAAGATGTTCTTTATAGGTGTAAGTTTGTCCCTGATGAGCAAGCCAGTGGCCACTGTGGCAAACCCTGTGGAAACCGTGAGAAGAACCAGACTCAAGAGGGAACCCATCCTCATCTGGGTATGTATTCTGGATATGTTCCCACCAGTATCCCATGTGGCAGAACCATAAGTCTTCTATCTTAAATCATTCTTAGTCTCCTACCTGGGTGGAGACTAGCAAAAATCCAGATAGGCACATTTAGGTTTGTTTGTGTTTGCTGGAAAAGTTAGAGCTTTCAGTCGACATTGGACCAGGTTTAGTTCTAAACCATTAACTAATGATTCTGCAGCAAGGACTACATTTATTCATGATTAGATGCTTTTATAAATATATAGAAGGAAGATGTAGAGGATAGAGTAGTGTGGAGACGGATGATCTGCTGTGGCGACCCCTAATGCTAGCAGCTGAAAGAAGAAGAAAGAAAAAAAGAAAGAAAGATATGCTTCTAAAAATACACACACACACACACACACACACACACACACACACACACATACACACACACACACACACATGAAATACTCAATGCTCTTTTTATGAAGCGTGCCAATCTTTTTGAAGTTGACTGCATGCAGGTTAACCGTAAATAAAAGCAACTAGGTGCATACACAGAAATCTACAGAAATCTACTATCCAGCCATCCATCAATCCATCCATCCACCTCATTATTTAGTGCTGTTTTATAACAAAAACATCCATCACATTTGTCCTGCCAAACTGCCTCATAAGGGAAAAAACTCATCAAAGTCAAAATTCAATTAGATCGAGACAAAATAATATGGCATTTGATTTTTATGAATAATTAGTGGCGTGAGAGTCCCAAGTGGCCTCGCCTTCCAATGGATCAAACTTCTAATGCTCTTAAGATTGTCTGCTATTTTTTATTTATGCCGTTTTTATATACTTTGTTGTCTCGAGATCCCTCGAAAATACTTCATTGTATCTGATGTGAGCTTCCTGTAATAGAATTTTGGCTGGTGTTCAGACCCCGGTGCAGTCCTTGTCCCTGCGCTGCTTTTTTCTAATAACCAAAGAGTATTACAATCTCTTCACTTGTACACAGACAGAGGAGGGGAAAAACGAATTTGTGTCTATCTTGAGATCAATATATATATATATATATATATATATACGAGGAAGAAACAGAAAATGGCATGCCAGTGAGAGCGGTGAGAGACAATATTTGGAAGTGTGTGTCTGGTTTTTTTGATGTCTCGTGAGCCGGATTGTTCTGACTCGCACACGAACAAAAGAAGTCAAGGCGAGGAGGAGTTTCTTTGACAGTGTGCACTTCAAGCCCTGCCAGCTGTTCCAGGCTTCATCATTAACCAAATCATTTGATCTTTTCGCCTAATATACATCTCTCAGATTTACATTTTGACATCCCGATTCCTGGATCGTTCACACAGAGTCACCAGTCTGGAAAATTTGCATGTTTTTGGGAGAAAACCGGGGAACACCGAGGAAACCCATGCATGTCACAGAGCTCATGATTGACCCGGTGACCCTGAATTGGTGGACTGTAAAGTGGCACAATTTTTAGTATGTAAAACTCCATTTATATGTAAATTGTATGAGGTAAAATAGCACTACTTTATGTGTGTCCCTGACCTCTTTCTGACCCACACCAGCCACAAACCTTAGACCTTCAGATGCTCTTAAAACATGTGCACACCAATTTGTCTGCTTATTAAATTCGAATCAGAGTGCAATTAATACCTTTGCGTTTTTGTTAAATATCTGGTTTGAACACAAATAATATAACAAATTTTGTCGCTCCTTGGTGAGCTTGAAATTCAAGCGCAACATTTCTGTTGTTCCAGGATATTCCATTTCATTCCAATTTCATAATTTTTATTTGTAGTGCACTTTTAACTATGGACGTTGTCTCAAAGCAGCTTTTACAAGCATAAACAGGTTATAAAGTTACATGAAAGAATGTATACTTTTAGTGGCTATAAGTTTGGAAAAGGAAAAACTCCCTGATATTGCATGAGGCATGATGAAGAAACCAGACTGAATAGGGAACCTATCCTCATCCTCAACACTGAATGTCCGTTCATTACAGTTCCTCATTGTTGAGGTGTTCTAATAAGTGATGTGTGCTTAAATGGGGAACTGTTCATGCAAAATGTGGTCCTGAACCATTGTAGTAGACTGTTAATATTAATTACAGTCCAAATCCATCTTCATAGTTCTTGAGTTGCTCAGAAATGTCATGAATCTTCAGGCTGTTAAAGTGAAACCACACCCAGCTGCACTGAGTGCTTCCAGTTGAAGAGTACTGCATCCAGAGGAAGAGAGTAAGGAAAAAAGATGATAGATAGATAGATAGATAGATAGATAGATAGATAGATAGATAGATAGATAGATAGATAGATAGATAGATAGATAGATAGATAGATAGATAGATAGATAGATAGATGGACTGGCGGGCAGACAGACAGACAGACAGATAGACAGATAGATAGATAGATAGATAGATAGATAGATAGATAGATAGATAGATAGATAGATAGATAGATAGATAGATAGATAGATAGATAGATAGATAGATAGATAGGGGTCAGAAAAATGCCTAGGTAACTTTCGAAAAGTTACACGATGAACTGAGAACGAAGAAAAGTGTGAGCAAACTGTAATACACACTGCTACATTATACCTGGATATGTTCTGGTTATTCGCTATGAACTCGAGCAGAACATTGCTGGGAATTGTACAAAATTCTTTCCTCCTATTCAACCTGTTCCACAAATTGCTGGAACATTTTCTGTTGCATGTATGAACAGTTTTTTTTATTAAAAAGATCCTCGTCTTATTTTTTCCTCTTCCTTTTTTCTTGCTTCTTTGCTGTGTGATCTGCAGACAATTGTCCTGACAGCATGGCTATTCGGCCAGCCGGAGATCCAACATGCCAAAACCCATCTCGTCTCACGCTCTGCTCACTCTGCGGTGTGTCCACCTGAGCGTCCAGCTCCTGAGCTCCTGTCACTCCTCCACCGGTCAGCCTGAACACCATCCAACTTTGTTTTTAGGTCAGGACAGAGGGAAATGGGTGAGTGGGTGATGATGATGCGCTCCGACGCCACGTATCTCCTGGTGTGGGCTCGCAGCGCAAAGTGCACTTCTCTGAGATGAGAAATGGTTCTTCGTTCCAAAGCAGGCTGCACTTATGAAGTGCAACTATGAAATAGTTTCCAGAGAAACTAAATGTTTTATGATCATTAAATTTTGTGGTATAAATAAAAATTCATGCATTAAAGGGTTAACTAATATTTCCTAATGGAAAATCTGAAGGGAAGAAACAGGTAAAGATATACAGTCATGGCAAAACTGGAACACACACATGTCTTTCTTGATGCATAACTTATTATTATACTATCACTATTTTTGGTGCCTTTTTAAATTTTTGATTCAAAGTGTATTATTATTATTATTATTATTATTATTATTATTATTATTATTATTATACATCTGACCAAATAAACAATTCAATCTGATATATTTCTGCCAGATTTAAGAATTTAACTCAACCTTTTCACCATTTTCAAGTTTTTATTCCCAGTAGAGATGATCGTTCAGCCAGAAGAGGGCAGTGGTGAGCAGTTAATATATGTGAGAATAATTAATGAGACGTGACTGAGCTCTGATCCACAGCAGCAGGGCCAGAGAACTCGAAGCGTTACCTTTTCATTACACACAATTTCTAAAAAAAGAAACTCAAAAACCATGATTCCAGCTGCGTGTCAATGTACTGAAAGTAATCACAGTGTAATCTTGTTTTGGGAGGAGATATGACGGATATGCTGTGAGCTATGATACGTGTGCGTGCTGCGTTTGTGTCTTCGCCCCCTTTTTGGACTTTGTGCGATTCGTGTAATCTGATGAGCCATTGATTTTAATTCCAGATAGCAGACAGATTGCAGAGATAATCGCAATTGCGCCTGCGCTAATTTATCAGTCACCTCTGCATAATTAAGGGCAGTGGTGCTATTGATAACGGATGAACAGTCGCTCATATGCGCCACCAACACGTTTCCACTGCGTGTCGCATGCTTACGGGCTGAAAAGGTCAACTGATGGAGCCGTACATCTCTCTACAAACCTCCTGTCTCTGTCTGTCCTGCACCGGGGACGACATTGAGATGGCTGATAACGTTCAGTGATGGCAAGGCCCTTCTCCTCTGATCCTGCACTGATGAATCAAGCAGCTGGTGGAAGGAAAAAACCTGAAACAAGCAGATAGGAGCAAAAGAAGAGGCCGAACTAAGGTCCTGTGGAGACAGCAGGGTGAGGCAGATGTGGAGAAAAGAGGGACGTGGCCGGGTCTGCAAGAGCCAACGCACAGCCGGGAGCACAGAGCCGGTGGCGATAAGGGAAGCTAGAACTTAATCTTCTAAAGTGCTGATGGAGCTGGATGGGAAGCAATAAGCCCGGAACTGCCGCTTCCCAAAGAGGACACCATTATTCAACATCGACGAGCGTGTCTGGATAAAAAGCTGTGCTTGTGTGTGTGTGTGTGTGTGTGTGTGTGTGTGTGTGTGTGTGTGTGTGTGTGTGTGTGTGTGTGTGTGTGCGTGTACACATCTACATGTGTGTGAACATGTGTTTCTTTATGTATTATGTATCCCAAAAGCACTAATCTCCACATACAGTGAGTGCTGAACTGTTTAAAGGTGCAGTCTATATTTTTTAGAG
The DNA here is from genome assembly GCF_946808225.1 of Silurus aristotelis. Lineage (NCBI taxonomy): Eukaryota > Metazoa > Chordata > Actinopteri > Siluriformes > Siluridae > Silurus > Silurus aristotelis. Next base: position 17,382,909 of record NC_139582.1, read on the forward strand.
CCCTCTGCTGTCTGTCACGTGAATTGCAATAAAATTGCAACGAAAGCATTAACACACTTTGTCAAAATCAGCCTCTGAAATATACGTACACCTCATGAGCTGTCTTTTAAGCTATTACTAGGGTAAATAAGCAGCTTTGGCTTGTCTGATGTGGAGAGGCTTTTTCAGGGCCAGAAAAATATAAAGTGAGCCTGCAATGAAGAAACTGGTATATTGTAATATTCAAAAAATAAATAAATAAAACAAAACTCACCTGAAACACGTTTGTCGTGTATGTACACTTTGTTCCAACCATTGTCTTTGATTTAAGGCTTTAACGTCTGTCTGTGATGTTGGAAAGACACACAATCACAAACCTCTCACAGGAAAGACAGGAATATACACCAAATAACAAATCAGCTCCAATCACACATCAACAATGTTACAATATAAACATACTGAATATGTACATTTTTCTTTTTCTTTCAGCCCCCTACATGCACAGCTGTGTCCAATCTCTACACCTACTTAACCTCATGCAACAAGTCGTTCACGAGCAAACAACATTGGCAACCGAGGATTCTACAAATCACAGTGGAAATGGCATATTTAAAAAAAAAACGCATCGTCTCGTCTTTTTTTAATTACTATGCCTACGTCTTTCTCACTTCTTTCTCTTCGCATTTTAGCCTTAATTTTATTTATATACAGAAATATATATATTTTTTATATCTGCTCCTCTGCTCAAAGCAAACTTCAATTAAGCAAAACAGTGTCATTTGTGACGTCTAAATCACGTGACTGAAATAAATCTCAATCGATTGGATATTACACAAACAACTTATATTTATATATACAGTATATATATATATATATATAAATATATATATATATATATATATATATATATATATATATATATATATATATATATATGTAAAATGAGGGAAATTATATTTTTGAAAAAATATGCAATATTTGAGGAGGAGGAAGTCTAAATTTCTATGATGTAATGTACTGAGTATAATAATTAAAAATCAATTATTTGAAATTATTGAAAACATATTTTATTCATCTCTAAGCAACAAGGGTTTCGTCCCACCTAGGTTATAATTGCAGCTCATATATATATATATATATATATATATATATATATATATATATATATATATATATATATATATATATATATATATATATGGGAAATGGCATATAATTATACATATAGTATATCTATAACTATTACTGTAACTATATGTATTTTTAATTAATTAATTTATATTATTATTATTATTATTATTATTATTATTATTATTATTATTATTAATATATTAACATTTTCTCGTGTGTGAGATTTAATTCAAACCTCCCCCACACACACTGTCTGTTCCTCTGAACCCTATACGGATGTTAGAGATTCAACAAAACCCAAACTGGGATGAAACGCTATCAAACAAGGCGATGGAGTTTCTGCTGGAGATCTGCACATCTCGTTCTCCGTCCTTTAATCCGTGCGAGTTGTCAGCTCCGGTTCTTAGAGTGTAGGTCTTGTCGAGCTTCGAGTGTGAGAGTAGAAAGTGAACTCCTCAGATTGTGCTTACAAGTTAGTGGTTCTGCTCGTAGATGGAGCTAGAAGTATTAAAAGCTTATGAAGTTCTGCGAGTGAGTGTATCCCAGCTTATCTGATTAGACTCTCTGATAGGACACCCCTTCCACCATACTCGTTTCTCTCTATATATTTTCTATATTTCTCCGTCTCTTTCTCACTCTTACTCCTTTTTTTTTCTTTTGAATTTTTTTCTTTACAAGCTGCTAGCGTCAAGTGATGTCAGGCCTGGGTGCCTTTTTCAAACAGCGCTGTTCCACTAAACAAAACAGCCGATTAGATAACCACCTACGGGACGGATAAGAGAAAAAAGGCCTGAAATGAAAAGGTAGCTAATCGTTGCAAATGTGTGTATTTGGCAGCGTTAAACTTCTCAATCTGATGCCAGGTTTTGTGAGCTGCATATTTTCTCTCTCTTTCTCTCTCTCGGGATCGACAGAATCAAAACTGCATTCTGACTGCCAAGCGAACTGACTTAGTCACACTCTGCTGCCATTTTTATTTTCTTTTTTTTCAAACAATCACATGTACTGAGTGCTTAAAAATGTAGGCACCTTTGTCTCAAAAGGGATTTCCAGTTTCAAAATAGCCTCCAGACAGACAGTGGAGCAAACATAACTGAGAGCCCACTACAGAATATCATGTTTCTTTATCACATATATTCTATTCAAAATATTAAAATATCATTCTGAAGCATTCTGATTGGTCAGAAGGAGTTCATTAAAGAGCTCGACATTTTTTGAAATGACACACCAGCGTATGATGTGAAAGTACACATTTTCCACCAATGACCAGGCATTTGGACAGATAAGGACGGACGTTACAGCAACAAATGTAACTATAAATAAATAAAGTATGGAGTATGGAACGGAGAGGTGTAATAAATAAACTAATCCATTAATGCCAATGATGTCTTGTGGATATGGAACTTGCTGTAACTGGAAACTAATCAACTTCTGAGTGGTAACAGTGACTTTCCTTCACCGCACCACCCCATAGTAAATTATCTTACCAGATTTTACTTTGTATTTAATACAGTTTTGCTTAAAACCACACTCTTCATGCTATAGTGCGCCAGGTAAGTAAGCAAATGATGGAGCGACGGAATATGAGTATTTTCCATTTAAAAGCATTTCCATTTTATTTAATATATTTATCATGTAATTTCTCAGCTCACATTTATTAATATAATACTCGTGTTCCCAATACATGTTTTTCACATGAATCATTTACATCCACCTGATTGATCACATGCTGTTTTAAACTTTTCTTTTTATTATTAATGCTTACAGAATTTTTCAAACATTCTCATTTATTTTGACAATGTATTTTTCGTGAATACCCCCCCCCACACACACACACACACTTATAGTAATTTATGTATTTGCACAGGATTTAGACCAAAAAATTTCAATTTGATTTTTCATTGTTTTTACAGATAATCTTAACACATTAATGAATTGTGCATGGTTTCATGGTTAATTTTGTCATATTTTACATACTCAACTTGATTATCATGTCTGATTCATACTTTTTTACTTGATCCTTTTATTGCTCACATAATTATGTCATATACATCATCACATCATGTATATACAGTATACAGTATACATATACAGTTTTCCATATGGTTATCTGATACACACACACACACACACACACACACACACACACACACACACACACACCAAAATTATTATTTTTTTTTTAGTTATGCATTTAATATTTTATTTGCATTTAGAGCATTGGGAGTATTATATTTATTTTGTTTATAATAATTTATGTAGACATACTGTATATATTAGGGAGTGCACATGTTTAGTCTTTATAGTCATGCAATATCCTGAACCTGGAATGAAATATTAGCATAATAGTGCTTTAAGAGAATTATTATATGTCATAATATTTATAAAGTGTATAGTATAATATTAATAATATAGTTTATAGTATAATATTAACATATTCATTATGCTTTGAAGACAATGTATTATCTTATTAATCTTATTTATTAACAATAATATGTATTAATAAGTCCAAACATGATAGTGGTGGATAAATGAAACAGCTCACTCGGGTTCTTTTATATTATAGGTGTAATAAACAATGTAAGCTGAAAATCTATAAATAAGTCAGATGTAGTTTTTTTTGTAGTAGTAGTAGATCTTACACACTAGGCTAGATGTGTCAGATGCAGATCTGGAAAAAGATGAAAAAGAAGAGGTGTGTGTGTGTGTGTGTGTGTGTGTGTGTGTGTGTGTGTGTGTGTGTGTGTGTGTGTGTGTGTGTGTGTGTGTGTGTGTGTGTGTGTGCCTAATTCGAGCCAGTCTTGTGGTTCACATCTGATATGCAGCTAGCCAACAGAGGGTACTGTTGCATTACAAGTCAAGTACACCTTAAAGGCCAAAGAGCAAAGATCTTAAACATCCATAATCCCACTGCAACCATTTCATGTTTTTTTTTGTTGTTGTAATTCTTTTACAACATTTTCTCTTACATTTTTTTTTTTTCATTTCAATACACAAATGTCTCTCATTTGACTTGTTAAAGATTTGCATTCTTTTTCAAGGATCATGCATTGTATACTGAAACTAATTCATCGAACAGATTACGAACGATGAATTATAGACCGGACATCATTATTTCATTCATTTTAGATAACTCGCAATAATGCAAAGATGAATTCAGTTCATTCACATGCAAGCAAAGGAATATGGTGTGTGTGTGTGTGTGTGTGTGTGTGTGTGTGTGTGTGTGTGTGTGTGTGTGTGTTCATACAGGACATATTGGAAACCTGAATGTTTAATATTCATTTACAATTGTATTGAAATCATATATAAGGCAGAAATGCATTATATTGACTTACAAAATAGACAATTTCAAAAAGTAACTGAGAGTTCTCTCTCTCTCTCTCTCTCTCTCTCTCTCTCTCTCTAGCTATCTTTCCCCCTCTCTTTTTCTAGCTATCGTTCTCTCTCTCTCTCTCTCTCTCTCTCTCTCTCTCTCTCTCTCTCTCTCTCTCTCTCTCTCTCTCTGTGTAATAAAATTCACAGCTGTAACACATTTGCTTTCCCATTTTTAGTAGATTCAGTGGTTGTCCAAGTCCTGTAATGCTAAGAAGACGTTCTTCTGGCTTTATATCTGGAATCCAGTCATCCTGTGGTATCTGATATCATCAGAGAGTTGCGAAATGAGAATGTAGCCGACAGGAGAGTACCGAGAAAAAAGTCCTTTAAATAGTCCTTGACTATTGAATGAGAAAAGAAGCACTCCATGGATGCATACAAGCAGTCCAAGTGTGTTTAGGAAATGAGTGCACACACACACCATTTGCACACTATATTCCTGGTTAACTTCACCCTATTGAAATCATCCATTGACATGAAAATAGAAAAGTATGCGTGAACACACACTCCTAAATCTATTAGTCTTAACATAGAGCATGTGTAGACGTTTTTTTGCAGATACAGTCTACAATACCCCCCCCACACACACACACACACACACACACACACACACCCACGCCCACACACACACCTTAGCCTTCTTTAGTGGAAATATAGATTATAAAAAGGCCCTGAAAGCAAACTACCACTGTATATATGAGAAGCTGAATCTTCTTGAATATATGCACTCCCCTCCTTCTCATCTTTCATTTTTTCTTCTTTCATCTGATTCCTACCAACTTCATTATGCACAAAAAGAAAATCTCTTATAATCTGGATAAAAAAATAATGATCATGGTTGTTTTCTTTATCTTAAATATCCTTCTTGACATACTCCTCCTTAACACACACATGATATCTTGTGGAATTGCTGCATTATCTGTATATACAGGTTTTGTGCACAGGATTATGAATAGAACAGAATACAAGCCTTTAACAATTCTCGTGCAGCTAATAAATAATTTTGAATCACTAATCCGGTTTGTGTGTGTGTGTGTGTGTGTGTGTGTGTGTGTGTGTGTGTGTGTGTGTGTGTGTGTGTGTGTGTGTGTGTGTGTGTGTTGGGGGAGGTGGGGGTGCATGCATGTCTGCAACTGAATTACACATCAATACTAAAAAAATGCGTCTTGCATTTATAAGTAGATCTTTATGACTTTTTTGTACCACAGACAATAAAAATAAGGATGGACTACTATATTAATAAAAAAATTAAAAAAATAAAAATCCCCTAAAAAAGTGACGCAAATAAATACTACGTTTATTCCACAAATCTGATGCGGAACGGAGGAGTGTTTTATTCCACGGGCCTTAACATAACAAAGAAGGCAAAAAAGAAAGAAGACAAATCATCCATCTCTTCTTTTGTCCTTCTCCTAGTTTTTTACACTAATAAAAATCGCTTAATTAACTTTTTTTTTTGTGAAGGTGTGATGAAATTTTTGGTGCGTAAAATCGATTCCGTATAATATTAGCCAACTATTATATAACTATTTTGTGATTAATATTTCACGGATACTCCAAGACGTCCATAATTTAAAGGAAAAAAATGTAATCATCAATCCTCAAGCTGCTTTTCAGCTCTATTCCTTATCACAAAAATAAGTCGCGCCGGTAATTGTTATTATTTCTTTTTAAAGAAGAACAAAAAGAAAGAAGAAAGAAGACATTTTCATGTAATTAACACGCCTTAATTGTTTATCGTGTCACACTTTTTCTTCTTTCTTTGGGTTAATGTTAAATGCAATTTGATGTATTCATTAAGCACGAAATATATTTTTTTATAATGAAATTAATATAATAAATAGGTAAATAATTAAATAAATGAAATATGAAAAGTAGATAAGTGAGTAAAAGTGCGAAATAAAAGTGTCGAGTGTGTGTGTGTGTGTGTGTGTGTGTGTGTGTGTGTGCCAGAGAGAGAGTGTGTGTGTAGGTGTGTGTGTCCACTTCTGATTCTGCTGTCTCTGCTCCCCTAGCTGTGTGTAAAGCCGCCACTAGTCGCCCCCAGTGCTCTTGCTCTCTCCAGTTTGTCTTTCCTTTCTTTTTTCTTTTCTCCCTCCACCCCTTCACCACCACCACCACCACCACTGTATGCTGGACTTAAACGTCACGTCCGCACATGAACTTGAATTTTCATCCCATCGCAAGGAGCCACAGACACACAGAGCGGAGAGACAGAAAGAAGAGGAGAAAGAGAGAGGGGAGAGAGAGAGAGAGAGAGAGAGAGAGAGAGAGAGAGAGAGAGAGAGAGAGAGAGAGAGAGAGAGAAGGGACAGTCAGAGGGAAAGAGAGCGAGAGAGAGAGAGGTAGAGTGAGAGAGCTCCCGGACAAGCAGGACGCAAGAGAAAGAAAGACGCGCGGGGCGAAAAGAAAAGCGCGAGAGAGAGAAAAGAAAGCTGAGAGCTCGCAGGTGTCCTGGTGCAATCTTTTTTTCCTTTCTTAACCCTTAGAAGAAAAGATAAATAAGAAGATAAAAAAGAAGAAGAGAAGGAGAAGGTGGAGGTGAAGCCTGATGTGGCCGGAGCGCACAGAGGAGCAGAGCGCAGGGAGCCGGAGGAGCGCGCAGTCGGAAACACCGCGCCAGGACTGAGCTCGCGCTCCGCCGCGGACTCCGACTCGGACACGCACACACACACACACACGCACACACATACACTGATACACACACACACACACACACACACACACACACACACACACACACACACACACACCACTGGGATCATCACATGATTAGATTAACGCGTTATTCTTTCGAAGCAAACTCGAACAGCACGTGCATGGTGTATGCAGAACTATGACCATGACCCGGAGCAGCTGAGCTTCTTCCCCCCCCCCCCCCTTTTTTTTCTTCTCATTCTTTTTCTCCTTCTTCCACGAGATTCTTCGTTCTTAAAAAAAAAAATAATTATTATTATAATAAATATTCCTGAAAAGAAATATTTCAAAAGGATACCGGAAAAAAAAGGCAGCGCACTCTTCTTTATTCTTCTTTTGCTTCTTCAACTCGAACATCTTGATCATCATCTACTTCTTCATCCTCACCTGAGCGCCTCTCGAAAGAGGCTGAAACCGAGCGCGCACGTCTATCCAACTCCCCGAAAAGTTGCTCCGACCAAAACAGAGAAGAAGAATTCAAGAAGAAGAAAAGGAAAGGGTGGACAAAAAGACAAAAGGGACACGGAGAATCTGAGGACGCCGGGAATGCCACTGTAGCTGCCTCTGTAGCTGCCAGTGTAGATGCCAGTGTAGATGCCAGGCAGGGCGATGTCCCGTCGCAAGCAGGGAAACCCTCAGCATCTATCACAGAGGGAGATTATAAACAGTAAGTCAAATGATTTCCATTCTACTTTCTTTCTTTCTCTCTCTTTTTTTTTTGCCTATTTTTGTTGTTGTTGCGTAAAACAGCAAAAGTTTCCAAGCGCATCAAAGTGCCCCCCCCCCCCATCTCTGTTCCACTTTCCAATATGTTTAATTCCGATTTTTTTTTTTCATAACGCAAATGCCACAGTGCAATTACATTTCATCTGTTTTATTGTTTATTTTTCCTCCCAAATACAAACTTTTCATACTAAACATAATGCACATGGAGAAACTAACTAAACTACATTTCTACAGGATCTAAAGTCAATAATCAATAATCTAGAAATATTCCAAACAAAACCATGCAGTTATGCAGTGCATTATATCAATGATTTGTGTGGAAATATAAATCTACTGTCTACACACTGTACATGATGAACATCTACTCAGTGGTTTGTTCAAATAAAGCACAGGTTTGGGGAAAAGTCTCAGCAAAGGCATTAAAAAACAACAAAGAGAGTAAAGAAGAAAGAGAGAAAGAAAAAAGAGATAGCTGCATGTGGAGAAATTATATTAAAAGAAGGGAAAATTAGGAAAGAAGAGAAAACAGAAAGGAGATCTTGATAAATAGTAGTTTATTAGAACTTCATGTGATTTAAATGTAAAGTTATATATATATATATATATATATATATATATATATATATATATATATATATATATATATATATATAAATATAGTATTTTATTTATAAAGCTTGGAGAGCTTAGATAACTGCCCAAAAACTCCTTATATACTATGCACATCTAGAAAATCTATTAAATAAAATAATTTTAATAACATGAATTAGTTACCCCTTTTTCCTTTTTTTAAACAACTGTTGGCACTTCAAGTGCATATTAAGATGTTTATATCTGATAAATCTATAATGTTATAAAATATTTAAAAATATTTTATAAAAAATTTTTTAAAAATGAAGGCCATGAGATTTAAAAAACAACAACCAGGATCACAAAACTAAACTATAAATCATGTTGATGTGCATGTTGATTTGTTTAGTGTTTTATCTTAGGCATGATCTGATATTGAGATTATTATTATTATTATTATTATTATTATTATTATTATTATTATTATTATAATTATTAATGTTTATCTTTTAATCTTCCACCTTTCACAGAAGCAATGCTTGTAAATTCCTCATGCAGCTACTGGTGCATTTGTGCATTTGTGCATCATGCATTCGCTACAATTTCGATTCTTTTTAATTATTATGATTCAGATTCTAAACAGATCAAATATACAGCGTCGTGCAGTGTGTGTGCAGTGTATCAGTGTATCAGATCGATGTGGGGTTTTTTTGCAACATGAAATTACCCCCCCCAAAAAAAAAAATCAATTTCAAGGCTCTTCATTTCCTCTCTTTTTTTTTCGTTGAAATGTCAGTTTTTATTCGCACGGAACGATCCGCTGACATTTTCAGAACGTCACAAAGTGCTCCACGAGCTCGTCTTCAGCGACTCAGGCGACCTGAAAACCCCATGCCGAGACTTAAAAGATGTCAGGCAGACTCAGGGAACGATCTCGTCAATGATTTAGGGACGACACAATCCAGATGTAGCCAGATGTTATAGATTTATCACACTTTCTTTTGGTCTATGGGATGTGTATAACGTGTGTAGGTGCAGCAAAGCAGGACCACCGAGGGCTTTCTTTTTTTTTAGCAGAAATATTTGGAATAAATATTTTTGATTGAAAAAAGTTTGTAGCATGACACA
>NC_139582.1:17395017-17400017 GCF_946808225.1 Silurus aristotelis
TTAGCCTTAGTTATATATACTCATAGGAGGACAAAATTAAAACTGCTCTGCATGCTCTGCAAGCGTGAGTGTGCGTGTGTGTGTGTGTGTGTGTGTGTGTGTGTGTATGAATATATGTACACACACATAAATATATATGTACATATATTCATACACACACAAATGCACGCACACACACACACACACACACACACACACACACACACACACACACACACACACACACACACACACACAAAGACTAATCCCTGCATTCTGAACTGTAAAAGAGACTTTGCGCCATCTTGCAGGTCAGAGACTTTAGAAATGTTTTGGCATGAAGAAAAACAAAACAAAAAAATGACACGCCATCAACAACACGAAGGCGTGTCCTAATCCGCCCAAGCCTGCCGCCGTTCGGCCCGGAGGAGCGAGGGAGTGAATTCGTCTACGCCACTCTCCCGGTGGAGATGTGCAGATGAGAATAATGGAGAGAGAAGAGAGGAGGAGAAAAAAGAGAGGAGAAACGAGTATGTGTGTGTGTGTGTGTGTGTGTGTGTGCGTGTATGTGTGTGGTGTTTTTTTGGCTGTGTGCTGCTAGGGGGAGCTCTGAGTCTGTCACAGGGGGGCAGAAAAACATTTTAAAAACATATTTCCTAAACGCTGTGTCTGCGGATGGGGTTGGGGTGGAAGGCGGAGGGGGGTAAAGGGGGGGTGTGCTTGGGGTAAGTTGGCTGAACTTCTAGGCAGTGGCTTTTTGACGACTCTGCATAGATGCTTCAGATGATATCGACATCGAGCACAGAGTTCACAGCAAACTGTCAACGTCTCCGAGCAGCAGCTGCTCTCACGCCGCTCATCATCTCTCTTTCTCTTTTTCTCTCTCTTTCTCTCCCTCTCTTTTTTTTTCACTCTCTGTGTCTCATTTTCTCCTCATCTTGGTCTGTTTATAATTTTGTCCATTTATCCTCGTTTGTCTCGTATTTATCCGCCCCATAAAAAAGTGGAAGTCAGGACTAATAAATGATTTCGGAAACATATGAAGACGTCAAACTGTCTGCGCCGTCGCACGTCCCCTCGTTAAACACGTGAGATAATACCGATCCCTCTCTCGCCGCTGTGAAATGCCGCTTTTGCTGCTTCCCTTCACTTTTATTCCATTTCTGCACAATAACACTCAATTAAAAGCCTTGAAGAAATATCGAAAGTTTTATTTTTGTTGTAAAAAACGTCTAATTAGTGCGTTTATTACTCTGCATGCTCATCAGGTTGGATGCCAGGGTGGGTTCAATGACACGTCAAATTAGCATTTTTTTTATGATTTTTATATTAAAATGGGATTAAAAGCTATATACACTAACGAGAAAGCGTAGAAATGTCCAACAGGAACAGTAAAACAGCAGCCACAATAAATGTGTCACTTATTATAAACAAAATGAACAAAAATGCTGTGAAAGGTTTGCAATGATCAGTTTATATTTCTTTAACATTTTCGCCTTTTCTCTCTCTCTCTCTCCCTTCTTTTTTTTCTCTTCCTTTTATAGCATTTACCTTGTAGTCTTTTTTTTTTCTGCATATTGCTGTCCTCCTCAATAAACATTCGAAAACGTGTAATAAATAATGCGGAACACTTCTGAAAGCATGCAAGGTTTTCAGGATTTTTATATTTTATGCTTAAAAGCTTCTTCCCTCTAGTTCTCTCTCACTTTCTCTCATTTTCTTTTCCCTTCTTTTTTTGCGTTTTGCTTGTTAAAACATTTTCTTTGTTAATTTCTTCATTAAATAATGAAATAATTGGAAAAATAGGTACGTGTAACGTGATATGCAGTACATTTTTCTAAATTGGATTCTTCTTTCCATCCATCCATCCATCCATCCATCCATCCATCCATCCATCCATCCATCCATCCATCCATCTCTTTCTTTCTCTCTAGCTTGCCATAATTGTAAAATGTTTTCCACTTTTCCCCCTTGTACACTAACTCTATAGGAAATAAACGCCTGAGTGAAATCAGGAAATCATCAAGCAGGTGAACTGAATGTTAATAAACGTGTGGTAAACGAATTTTGCGCTCATAAGCACATTTTCGGCCTCTCAGCATCGGCATGTCAAACAAATCCGTCTCGTTTTTTTTTTTTTTTTTGCATGATCAATTTGCAGCTTGTCAGAAAAATCCCCGTTCTCTCGCTGTGTCTGTCTGTCTGTCTGTCTGTCTGTCTGTCTGTCTGTCTGTCTTCCTGTATTTATCTATGTTTTTTTCTAACCCCCCCCCCCCCCACACACACACACACACACACAAATGTGAGCCATGTACATCTCTGAGATCTTCAAAATCTCTTCAAGATCTTCCCGCCGTCTCTCCTTTCTGCTCGCGAGAGCCGAGGAAGAACGAGCGACTTGCTAATAAAGGGAAGGCGCAAAGTATTCCGTGCTTTTGCATGATCTCGGGAAAAAAAATTAGATTGAAAAGAAAAAACAAACCGTCACATGCTTTCTTCATCAAGTCAAGTCTTCTCTTCTTTTTGCTATTTCTTCTTCACTTTTTACGCACTTTTATTAAATTAGCAGGTTTATTCAAGAGGATGTGGTGCATCATCGAGCGGCAGCATGGCATCTTTTTATCCTCCTCTCGCTCGATCTGTTTTTTGTCTTTTTCTCTTCTGCTTCGTTTCAGAAGCTCTACGTCTGAATCAAAAGAACATGCGATGTATAAATAACACAAATACGCCGTGTGTCGGAGTGTGTACTCTTTCTATGTCTTCCTGCTTCTCTTTGTCTTTTCACGCTTCTTTCTTTCTCTCTCTTATCTTTTTTTTTTATATTTTTTGCGCAAACTCAACTTTAATTGCTTGGACATTCTGTAAAAAGACGTGAAAAGATTCCGGTGTAGAAATTTCCGGATTTCTTTTTTGTTGGAATGCAATAATAAAATAGAGACTTGGAAGTAAAGATTTTTTGGGGGACTTAGGCCTTATTGTTCTTTTTTATCTAAGTAAATAATTGTGATTCAACAGAAGGAGTGTTTGTGTGTGAGAGAGAGAGAGAGAGAGAGAGAGAGAGAGAGAGAGAGAGAGAGAGAGAGAGAGAGAGAGAGAGAGAGAGAGAAAGGCATTCTGTAGGCTTTTCCCTTGAACAATGGACAAATTTCTGCTTGGCAATTTTGATTAATATGCTCGCAAATTCCTGTACGTTTTCACGTGCCTTTTGTTTGCATTGAGAGAAAGTGAGTGTGTGTCTGTGTGTGTGTGTGTGTGTGTGTGTGTGTGTGTGTTTGTACACACTTTCTATCATGTGTGTTTTCACACTTTCTGATGCCATGCGAAGCAGCAAGAAGCGTACCACTCGTCCGTGTTTAATAGATTGACGTCCGACAGCTGGCTTGAATCAGAGTGGCCCTGAGCATGAAAACACTCCGTCCGTATGTGTGTGTGTGTGTGTGTGTGTGTGTGTGTGTGTGTGTGTGTGTGTGTGTGTGTGTGTGTGTGTGTGTGTGTGTGTGTGTGAGTGAAACTGAAAAAAACCTGCTCTCAGTTATTATACATGATTCTATGCACACATCCTCTACATCTCCTATACAATCTCGTCAGCTAAAAACAACATGGCCGCCTCTTCAGCAGGAAGCGTTTTGTTGCGTTCACATGCTCGAAAAAGTGAAAGGGAACGTATTTTGGATAAAACGAGACTGATGAAGAGTCAGAAAATCGTAGCCACGTTTTTGGTGGACCTGCTGGATTTTTGGATTTGCGTTCATCTCACTTTACCTGCGTGAAAGCAATTTCTATCCTTTCAGAAATGCGTCATTCTGTAGAAAACACACACTGTAGCTCGGAGAAAAGTTTCATCTTCTTTTAAGTATTAAAAAAATGGTAATAAATAGTACGACACTTGTCCCTATTGCATGGGTGCTGCCTTTGAGTGTAGGACCTTTGTGTATTCTCATAAAATAATCTTTTCTATTTTTTGTTGATTTTTAAAAAATTTTTTAATTTTACAATAAATTCCTAAATCTTAAACCTTCCTTGCTTTCTTCTTTCCCTCGTTCACCTCCATCTGTTCTTCCTTTTTTTTTTTTCGTTCTTTTGACTTTTTTTTAAGCTACTCTAAAGCCACAGTTCTAAAATATTTAAATAAAGGACCCTTTGAGTACTTGTTTTTTCTTTCCTTTTTTTTCTCCTCTATGACAGATTGAGCCACTGCCCTGTGGTGTGTTTACTAGCTTGGTCACCTTTTCTACATTTATTGAATATTTCACTCTCGAAACATGAGTACGATAGGTACCAAATGCATATACATGAAGGTTCGACCAGAAGATTGTACCTAGTCTTATGCATATGTCTTTTTTTGTATTGTTATCTATTTTTAAAGAAGCTTCAATTAGCTGTAATTGAATTCGGATGCACATTAAATTTCACTGCAACATACGGGTACCAAACACCGAGGACCAAATGAGCAACCAGAACAGGAGCAGTTTAGTACCCTTTTCGTGAGTGTGCCTGCTTTCATTCACTCATAATTTTATTGGATTTTTACAAATTTTATTTGTATATATTTTTCTATGAATATTAGAGAAAAGACGTTCAGGAACTTAATGTTACTACGAATCCTGTGGAACTAAAGGCACCAAATGTGTTCGTGTGAGACATTTCCACGTGAGTGAGCACAGTTTAATAGAGTACCTACTTACATGCATTTTCAGGGTTTTTTTTTTTACACACAAAAAAAAAGGTTTTTTTAAACAAATAAAATTAAAAAAATTTTATGTAACTCTGAAGCGTGGGGTACTAAAGATAACAGACACACGAGTGACAAGCACTGGCACCCTTTCTGAGAGCATACCTGCTTTCATGCACATTAGTTTTAACATTTAAGAAAAAATTCTTTTAGGTTTTTAATATAGCTCTAGAGGATGAATGCTGACCGTGGTACCAACTGTACTAACGGTACTAAACTAACTGCATAGGTACAGTTTATTACCAGACCTTATTTGAAAAAGATTTGGACCTTTTTGTTAAAAGAGTGT
>NC_139582.1:17405017-17432517 GCF_946808225.1 Silurus aristotelis
AGTGGAGAGTCACTTTTATTCTCTCCGACTTTAGGGCCACTGTCTTGGGACAAGAGTGTAAAACGCAGCTACGGCTTTCATTTCTTTCAGTCTTCTTTTTTTTTTTTTATCAAGCTGATAAATGAGGAAAAGCTGGCAGAATCCCTACCCTACACAGATATGTGTATGTATATATATATATATATTCTGAACTTGAGGGGCAGGAGGCTAAGGTGTATATTTTATCAGGATGAATCCACCAATCCCACCCAGAATACACTGATTCCAAGTTAAAAGAAAAAGGGAGGGAGAGAGATAGATATAGAAATAGATATAAATATAGATATATAGATTTACATCTGACTGAACAGTCTTATTTACATTACATTTGTACATTGTTCATTTGTACATTAACGGCATTTGGCAGACACCCTTAACCATTCATACATCCGAGCAGATATTGGGTCAGTTAAATATAAAAAGTCAAAGGGTTAAGGGCCTTGCTCAGGGCTCCAGCTTTAACCACTAAGCTACCACCTCTATGAAACTGTTCCAGTGAGTGCAATAAAACAGGAAAATAAGCTACATAATAAAGACATGCAAGAAGTTCACATTGGAAGAAAGAAAGAATGGGGAAGACGTACCACAACGAAAAAACCAAACCATAAACTCATCTTAACGATCACTGTTTTGCTGTGTAGATTTATTTATAACATTCTGTCATGTGTGTGTGTGTGTGTTTGTGTTCACAGCTGAGTCTGAGCATGTGGAAGCAGACCTGTCGCTGGCCGAGCTGGCCGCCCACCACACCCCGATGCTGCTGGACCCCAACATGGTCGCCCCTCTGCCTCCGGGCCTCGGAGACCACGACCTCCTGACTTGTGGCCAGTGCCAGGAGACCTTCCCGTTGGGCCACATCCTGCTCTTTATTGAACACAAGAAGAAGCAGTGTCACGGCCTGGCCGGCACTCACGGCTGCTATGACAAGATGGCGGACCGCAGCAGCCCCTCGCCTCCACGCTCCGAGCTGAGGAAGGTGGAGGAACCGGTCGAAATCGGAATCCAGGTGACACCTGAAGAAGAGGATGAGAGGCTGCTGACGCCTCCGAAAGGAATTTGCCCGAAGCAAGAGAGCGGCCTGGCAGGTGAGTGTCGGTGTCTCAGTACAAACGAACCTCAAACCTTTGGCACCTAATATAAGGCCTTTCTGCTTTCGTATGGGAGATTAAATACAACCTTTAATGAACTAACCAAAGTTCAACCAAACTGCAAAAATAATCAATAACAAAGTATTCCTGCTTTGAATTAAAAGCCACAAAAGTGCAAAATCTTTTAAAAGCTTGTTACAAAGCTCTGAAACTGGAGACTCCTTACAGAAATGTCTAATTTCTGTGAATAAACATCTCCTTACAGCAAACTCCATATTGACACACCTGTTTCTATCACATTTTTGGATGCGCTGTTGCTATAAAAAAAAAGATTAAATCGATCAAAACAAGCGTATCATATATAAACGTGCGATTCGCTGCTGTCCGAGGTGCTGTTTTACTACTGGACCAATCAGAATGCAGAATTCAGGGGGGAATGTTGGGAGCAGGAAAGTTGTGTAGTCATGAGAGTGAAACGGGATTTAAATGGTTAGGTCTCGATCGCAATAGGACACTAACACACACACACACACACACACACACACACACACACACACACACACACACACACACACACACACACACACACACACACACACACACACAGAGAGCATTCTCAGACAAAAGGAAGCAAAGCACGCTCATTTCCATCTGCAGGATCCTGTCGTGATTGTGATAGCGCTCATCTCCGAGGCCTCCAGAGAGATTGTTTTTTCTTCAGCTGATTTCATTAGGGGGAGTCTGTGCTGTACTGAGTGAAACATCACATTATGGACTTGAAGCCCCCACCTTCCCCAAGAACAACCCCTCCACCCCCACCCCAACACACACACAAATACCACAAACCCCACCACCACCACCACTGTTTTTTCCCGCTAAACACCCTGAAGGACTCTGGTAGTTGAAACAAATTGTGCAAAACGTGACACAGAACTCAGCGCTCACTTTCATGGAGCCTGAGCCATCTGCTGAAAAAGGTGAAAAACTCATTAAAATTCAAATACTCCAAATGAGAGAGAGAGAGAAAGAGAGAGAGAGGGATTAAAAGAACCAGCTTGCTATTGAATTGGGGTAAAGAGGCAATTTAGCACAGTCCAGCTGCAGGGTAAAATCTCTCTTTCTTTCGCTCTCTCTCACCCTCCCACTCTCCCTCTCTCTCTCTCTCTCTCTCTCTCTCTCTTTCTGTCTTTCCCTCCATCTCTTTCTCTCTTCCTCCTTCTCTCTCTCTCTCTCTCTCTCTCTCTCTCTCTCTCTCTCTCTCTCTCTCTCTCTTTCTCTCTCCCTCTTTCTCTCACCCTATATCTTTCTGTCTCTATTTCTCTCTAATCTTCTCTTACTCTCTGTTTTTTCTCTCTCCCCTTCTCTCGCTGTCTCTCTCGTTATCCTTGTCTCTGTCTCTCTCTCTCATTCTATGCTCATTTCCACTCTTTCACTCTCTCTGTTGCTTTCTATCTATCTCTTTCTTTGCCTGATGCTCTTATTTCATCTCTCTTTCTCACTCTCTCTCTCTCTCTCTCTCTCTCTCTCTCTCTCTCTCTCTCTCTTTCTCTCACCCTATATCTTTCTGTCTCTATTTCTCTCTAATCTTCTAAGCATCCTCCATCTCTCTGTCTGTCTTTCTTTCTCTAGCCTTGTCTCTCTCTCTCTCTCTCTCTCTCTCTCTCTCTCTCTCTCTCTCTCTCTCTCTCTCTCTCTTTTACTTAGTTATCTTACAAAACAGTCAAGTTTTTTCACGAAGATGCCGCCAGAGGGAGGGTCTCATAAAATAATGTTCAGGGTTGGACGAAGTTGGCAGGGGAAAATCGGTGGCTCATGACACTGGCTCCGGGTTTAATAACCTCTTTTTTCCCCCCTCTCTATTTTTTTGTTTTTCGTAAAGCTTCCTTGTTTGCAAAGGTTTCCTGCGGCATCGAAGACGATTCACTCGTTTTTAAATATACCCTTAATAACCAGAAAGAACCTAATTTAGTCCGAACCCCACATAGTGCCGAGTCCGTTGGCGTTAATTACGGAAGATGATGTGAAGATTTCATTGCAAACGGTTTCACATTTCAAAGCCCTCGAACGCTGAGGCTTTAGCATCAAAGCTGCAACGGGAATGGCAGCAATCCCAAGCGGTTTACGTGCAACTCACGTGACCGGATCATGTGACATACTTGATGAACTGCTCATATCCACCCTGAAGTCTCGACATGTCAAGCAGTTTTTGATATATTTTTTTAATAATCAGTGAAGGTAAAATCACGCCTGAGTAACACGTGAATAGAAACACGGTTGGGTGTGCGTTACCGTTAAAATCGTTAACCATAAATACATAAAAAAAAGGAGTCACGTGGAAAGGAAAGAATCAGAAATCATACATGCCCAAATTTTGAGAAATTTACAATTGAGGTGTAGAAAAACCTGTAACTGAAACAAGTAAAAAAACGCGGAGAAAAATAAATCACGTGTGAAAAAATTATCCATGTGAAAAAGGAAGTCAAGTAAAAGTGTGTAGGGAAATATTCATGTGCTCTCGCTCTAGAGTGCATATGTCAATCCTTAGACATTGTGTGTGTGTGTGTTTGTGTGTGTGTGTGTGTGTGTGTGTGTGTGTATGTGTGTGTGTGTGTGTGTGTGAGAGAGAGAAACCTGCAATATGAATATGCATTTAATACAATATCCACCTATCACAGCAAGTCATTCAATCTTTTTCAAGATTTTTTTTAAAATGACTTCTAAATTACTCGTAATGTGGCAAATTCTATTTTCGACCTCTTTCTTAATAATCTCTGGTTTGAAGAAGAAGGGAGGAGAAAGAAAAAGAAAAAAAATAAGGGGGGGGGGGGTTGTAGGAGGGGATGAGGGAACAATTTTTAATCTTGTTTAAACTTCAGCATTTGAATAATGGGTTATTGGAATGAAAGATGAACATTTTGCCTCCGTAAATCATATTGCGGCGACTGTGCGAGTAAATTTTTAGCCCCTTTCATTAGCTTGGGCGTCGGGGAAAGAGAAAAGGAAGCGAGCAATGTTCATTCTCGAGCAGGCTGAGAAGAAAGGCAGAGATGAAATGTCCTCGCCGAATGATTAAGAAGCTTGAATGTCAGCTGGGCGTGCAGCTAAACATGTGCACGCTGCCTTGTGTTCATAATTGCCTCCCAGCAGGTTAAAGTATTCTTTTATGCTAAACCTTTTCCGCTTCCCATTTGTTCTCCACGTGAAATAGAAAATGACACGCGAAAGAAGGAAAAAAAAAAACACTCGAGCTCCGTTTTCTGGAGAGAGAGAGAGAGAAAAAAAAAAACAACACATGCACAAAAAACATAGCGGCGCTGCTCGTGCTCTCAAAGCGCAGATCATTTTTCATGAATTTGCTTTTTTTTTTCTTTAATATATCCATCTGTCAGCTTCAAATGGAAAAATGAGAGAGTGAGAGCGCGAGAGAAAGAATTCAAGGAGGACGAGTGTGTGTGTGTGTGTGTGTGTGTGTGTGTGTGTGTGTGTGTGTGTGTGTGTGTGTGTGTGTATACAGTGTATGTGTGTGTGTACGTGTGTGAGTGTGTCTCGGAATCAAAAAAAGCTAATTCTGAGCAGAACAACATTATCATCATCCCCAGAGCTGCAGTTTGATCTTTTTCTTCCTCCGTCTGGCCCCACGACATGCGACTGCTGTTTTGACAGGCCTTAAACTCCGCCGATTCGTTCGCACATGTCGCCCTGCATCACATCACATCGTCTGCACACTAACACACACACACACACACACACACTCACACACACACACACACACACACACACACACACACACACACTATGCTGGACAGGATGAGCAGGTCCATATTTAAGCATTTCATTATCTTCTTGTAAAGATGTATAAAGGGAAACGACTGCATGCCTTCAAATGTAGTCAGAAGCTTCTAGAAAAGCGGCACAGGTTCAATCCACAGATTTACATAAATGCACACATTCTGCCTTATTGCCTGGGATTTGAATAAACCACACGCTGCTTCATCAATACCGTATTATCTAATTGATATATCGGTAAAAATCTGCGTATTTTTATCATAGTTGGAGTCTTCAGTGGCAAAGCTTTGAAACCAGGCAGTGAGGCTCCAGGTTTCAGAGTTTCAAGAAATTTCTGTTTTTCATGACAGTGAGAGAAAAGTGAAGCTAATGGAGGAAGGACTGTTCTTATCTGATATAATGTAGGAGAACAGATTCGTATTTGCAAGACATGCCACTTTAGGAAAATAATCAAGGTCCGGGTCTGAAATTCGGCAAAACGCAACACTTCCACGAGAACGATGTATAGCTATGTAGCCGTGTAATGTAATCCGAGCTAATAGTGCTAATTAAATAAAATATGACATTTTGCATAGCCAGAGGCTACAAGAGTTGCTGTTGGGGATGAGATGAAAGGTCGCATAGGCATGTGTGTGTGTGTGTGTGTGTGTGTGTGTGTGTGTGTGTGTGTGTGTGTGTGTGTGTGTGTGTCATGATCCGAATATCTCCTCTAACAGGAGGTTTCAGATCTAGATTGATTTTTTTTAACCCACTGAACCTCTGCTAATACTATCATACCTATACTAATTAGCATAGCTTATGCTATTTGCTAGCAGACCATTGCGTATCGCAGAAATGATCCCGATGAGACATTTTTTGCAATATCACCAACACTGCGTAATGTTAAAAAGATTTATAAGAGCAGTTTATAATTTTTGACTATTATTTCTAAAGAATGCATCTTTCTGAAAAGTCGGTCTGCAGTTCCCTTTTTTCCCTTTTTTGCTACAGCCATGCAATAGAGCGAAGTGCTTTTCTGTTTGGTTTTTTTCTTGGCCCAGAAATACCCTAATACAACTACTCAGGTGTGTTTTTTCCCCTGAATGATAACTCACTAGTGCTGTTTTTACATCAGGCTGTGGAAGAAGCTTTAACCCTCTGCCATGTATTATATTGAACTTTAATGCATTTTGGCTGGACATATTTGAATGACCATATTGTTGAGTTTGGTGGGTTTTTTTGTGAATTTCATGCACTGTGTGCTTCACTAAAGTGCTCAGATTGAGTGTTGATCCAGATGTTTCAGGCGCTGAAAAAGCTCAGCTGGAAGAAAAACAGAGTCATTATTCAGAAGAACATCCTGATATGATAATGATTTAGCTTTAAAACATGTAGCATTATGGCTTTTACACAGATAATCTGTAAACTTAGAAGCTAACATGCAGCTGATTGGACATTAAAGGTGAAGTCAGTGATTGTTAAGATGATAGTGAAGTTCTCCTCGTGTTGCGCAAAACTTCAGTCCTCCACATGTAAACATCAGAGAGAGAAAAAAAAACAAGACGTGGCCCACCGAGCAGTCAGTCTGTCAATCATGTTACTAGAGATAAAGATCTGCCTTGTAGGCGTTTTTTTAGGGGCGTGGGTTATTAAAGGTGTAAAAAGTAAAAATTCTCATGATAATTTTTTTCTTTAACTACATATTTTGTTAACATTCATAAATAATATAAATGTCATTATATATATTTTTATGATATATATTATATATGTAGATCAAATATATATTTTTTCATTGAAAAAATGTCATTATTATTTTAAAAAGGGCAATGCTTATAATTATTTGCAAGTTTAAACACCTTGATTATCTATCTATCTATCTATCTATCTATCTATCTATCTATCTATCTATCTATCTATCTATCTATCTATCTATCTATCTATCTATCTATCTATCTATCTATCTATCTATCTATCTATCTATCTATCTATCTATCTATCTATCTATCTATCTAATTTCCCAGCTCTGAATTGTGAATTTGTGTTGCTACATGATCCAGTTCCCAGATCAGAACTTGTCTCGACAGAGCCATGTGTTTACCACAGGCATTATTGTAGTGTTTTGTGAGACGAAGCCGTGTTCCTTTCTCTCCTGCAGGTTCTCACTTCCACACATTCTCCCTTATTCCCCTACAGTGGAATATTTCATAACATATTTGCAACCATATAAAGACCCATTCTGTTTTTTTTACGGCTCAAGCCGAAGCCTCAGCTGCATCCTCGGGCCATTAATATCATTAATTAGTCTAATAAAACCCCGGAGTCAAAGATCCGTCTGCTGAGAGCAAAGGATACATTTATTTTCAAAATAATGATGGGAAGGTTTCAGATCGATCTGCTTCCACTTCTGGATACGTTTTGGAACTGTGCTAAAACTTCGGTTAGTTGAACACGAGTCGGGTTTAGTGAAAGTGAGACTGCAGTGCAGATCATTCTGGACTTCCTGTTTTGTTTAAAACTAGAAGTGGTTGTGGTAGAAGGACAGAAACACTTCGCTTACCTATTTTTTTCTAATTAAATCGTCTGGTAAATGTTTGCACTCAGGTTAGAAGCAGAAGAGTATCAACTTTGAAAGTGGAAAAAAGAGTCAAGAAGAAAACGGCTTTATTGCTAATTTCTCGTACGTTAGCTAACACACAGCATAAACTCTAATGAATGCTAGCAAGAGAGTTAGCATGATAAATCCAGAGCATACCTAGCAGCAGATTGATTACAGTCCTCATATTAGGTCTGAATTAGGAATATTTCATTTGTCAGAAATTTTCATAGACTCTGTGATACAAAAAAGTTTTATAAGCGGAAAACTAAGGAACTTTTGTCACTTCCTGTGTATAGTTGTCTTGCTTTGGAAAAAAGAAAACATTACCTGGTACAGTAAGTGATCGCCGCACTGCTATTTTGTGTTGCTATATTGCCCACATATTTGGTTACATCATTCCTCATCTCCTTGATTAATATTTGAACGTGCACAAAGCCGTGTAGGGCGTATATACACACACACACACACACACACACACACACACACACACACACACACACACACACACACTCATAGTCCAGCTAGGAAATGTGTGATTATGACGTTTATGATGCTTCTACAAAGCGGAGTTGGATGGAGTTTAAAAAAAACAAGCCACGGATATTCTGACGATTTCTTGCTTTTTGCCAGAGTATCGTGGGGAAGTCTCGATCGAGGGGACATGCGCCATTCTGTAGCTCTCTCCCTCTCCGTCTTTTCCCCCCGAGCTCGACACGATCACCGAGAGAGCTCTTCAATAAATAATGATGCAACACGGAGCGAGAGAGAGATATTGAAAACATGTTTCCGTAATATGACACACATGCCTTTTTTTTCCCCCCAATTAAAATTCACAAAGGCTTGGCGGGGGGAAAACGGCTCGGGTGCCGAGGCCGTGCCAGAATCAATGGTTGCGGATTGTGTGGCGAGGTGAATGTGCGTTTGATTTTTAACGTGCTCTTTTAGAGCCATTATTCCTGCTGGTCGTCTTGTTTTTTTGTTGTTTCAATAAAGCCAAGCAAAAAGCCGGGACCGAGCAGGCGTTTTGAAGTGGTAATTGCCCACTTTTGTCTTGTTACCCAGTTTTCCTCCCTCGCGCCCGGTCTCTCCCAATCTCTCTTTTTCTCCTGATCTCTCTCGCTCTATCTCTCTCTTTTTTCTTCATTCCCACTTATTTATTTATTTTCCCCCCGAAGGATTTTCAAAGACTTTTTTAGTACAACGCAATCAAATTTCCCAACATGGTTTTTACATTCCCTTATCACCGCCTTCTTCCGAACAAAATTTCGACAACCACACTAACAGGGAACACGTTTCCTTCACACTTTGGAACGTTGCATTGGAAATTCTTCACAGTGTGATAATCTACTCTTGTCATATCAAGGCTTCAAGTTGTCACAGAATTAATAAACCCCTTTAAAACACACTCACTAATGCCAGTTGTGAAAAAATGAAGAAAAATGTGCATGAAAGTTGTGAACAAAAATTTCAACACAAATCACAATAAGTATTTACCATTTTTCTGCTGCTACTGTAGTTGCTGCTGTTATCGGATCCGTGGCTGCTAAAAATCCGTAGCTGTAATTATTGAGGCTTCTTTATAAAGAAATTGATTTTGCCCTTTTTTAATGAATCCAAAAATTTTGCAAGGACTTTTGCGTGAGTGGGAGGAGATTACACATATGAACCCAGGTGGTATAATCGAGGATGAGGAGAACTACTGGAGAAAAAGCTAACCTGACTCAGCGCCTGAGACTAGCATGCATCCTGACGGTGCTATCTTTAGACATAGTGTAATTATTTCCTCTAAAAGGAAAACGTAGCGCTATTTATTTTTACCTCTGACGGCTGTGTGTGTGTGTGTGTGTGTGTGTGTGTGTGTGTGTGTGTGTGTGTGTGTAAGTAGAGCTGCAGTTATCGATTATTTTAGTAATCGAGTAGTCCACTGGTTAGACAATCAATTAATTAACAAGCAAATTTTTTTATTTTTGGTAAAAAAAAAAAAATTATTGCTGAAATTGCAATCTGTAAAACATTATACCTATTTAGTTAATGTAATTGCCATATTACATCACAATGCAAATACAAATATATATATGAACAAAGAAAATCATTCAAAATATAAAAATAAATTTCAGATTACTTAAAAAAAAAAAAAGGCAAACGCACTGTATGGCGTTTTAGTATGTTTAAGTTTGAAATGATCCCACATTTTTTTTACTTTCTTTTGTGTTCTTTGGTCTCTGTTTTCTCCTCACTCCTTGCTGTTTTCTATTTGTTCTTCTATTTTTCATTCTGCAGTGTTTACCTGTGTAGGGGTCTCGTTTATAAATGTGCGTACGCACAAAACGAGGCTGAAAATGTGCGTACGCCACTTTCCCCAAAAGGGGTTTGATTAAATAAAAAAAACATACCTCTGCTAAAGTGTGCATGTATAAGTAAACTCTGAGCGCTGCGTACGCACAACTTGGAAACAGAGAACGCGAGAACCTTTGCGTGGAGAGTGGCTTACGCCCATTTGCAGGCCCGTTTTGTGCGTATGCCACGCTAGGGCGGTCCAGAGTTTAGCGGGTGGTGCGTCAGTGATAAAAGTCCAGGGGGAAACAGTGCTTAGTGTGTAGCTAAACATACTAAATGTTGTTTTCGACTGATGTATTCGCATTTTTTTTTGTATTCGAATTACTCGAGGAATTGTTTCAGGCCTGTGTATGAGTGTAAGAGCTATCCTTCCTGCTCCAAGATGTCGTCCTGCTGAGATCTGCGTGAGTTCCCTTCATGAAAGCAACATGCTATCATTTCTCTCTCCTACCTGCTTAAACTCGGAAATCCACTAACGGGCCACTTTTTTACTCTGGTCTGCTTCCTTGCCCAAGCCCTGTTCAGCAATACAAGACACAAATGTGTGTGTGTGTGTGTGTGTGTGTGTGTGTGTGTGTGTGTGTGTGTGTGTGTGTGTGTGTGTGAGAGAGAGAGAGAAAGTAAGAAAGAGAGATGGGCAAAATTCTTTCAGCCGCTAATGGAGCGTAAAAGCACGAAGGCTGCATCCGTGTACTTCTTAGCATCCTCAAATCCGTTTTACCCCCTCTTACCCCTCCACCCCCACACCCTTTACCCCCCCATCTCGGATTTTTGCCTCGTCGCTTGCCTCGGTTAATCACTTTCCATGCGCTCATTTAAATATTAAAATTTTCTTTAATCATCAAAGGCAGGGAGCCTCATGCATATTCATATCTTCAAGACGCCCTCCCTCCCTTCCTCCCACCTCTCTCTCTTTCCCTCTCTCTATACACTTTTCCCCCAGAATTACAGGTTCATTACCTCGCTCTGAAGCCAAACAGTCATTACCAAGAGCCAGCTTTTTAATTGCCGATGCTTTGGCCGTCATCGAAAGTTTACGGGAAAAAAAATGGGGAATAAATATGAGTTTTTACAAAAACTTGTAGAGCATGGATTTTTTTAATGCTGTGAAGAAAAAACAGATCGAGATTGAGAGACGGAAGAGAGAGAGAGAGAGAGAGAGAGAGAGAGAGAAAGAGAGAGAGAGGGAAAAAACCTGTTCTCTGGCTAGAGCTCTGAATATTTGTCAAGAGGCTTGACGAAAGTTGCATTTGCATAATGACTTTGTAGTTCTGCATTAATAAAATTTGCATATGAAGCCGTGTTAATTACTCCTGATCAGGCTTTTTTGCATTCATGCATGGTAATTTTCGGAGACTTGCGAGAATTGATGTCCTGGCGTCAGGGCTGTGATTGGTGGCGGTGCTGGTTGTGGAGGTGGTGTGTACGTGTGTGTGCGTGCGTGTGTGTTAGCAGGATGGTGGTGGTGGTGGTGGCGGTGGCGGCGGCAGTGGGTGGGGGATTATGAAGAACGACAGAGGAGGGGTAGGGAGCAGAGGAGATGATGCGATGATGCGATGGCGTCGGATGTGGCTCGGAGAAATGAAGATGGCACGTTTCGCGTGTTTGTGCGAGTCGCTTTATTGTGCCTGCTCTCTCTTTTTCTCTCTCTCTTCTTTCTTTCTTTTATCCAGCTCAAAGCAGCTCCTGTAATTGGTGTGTGGAAAAAAAAAAAGAGAGCAAAGGAGTGATATGCGGGAAAAAATGAAAAAAGAATTGCACGTAATAAAACCTAAAAGAAAAAAGGGACAAAAAAAATGCATGCTTGATTACAGAAAAGGCAAACAGGCAGGACGGCAGGAAGGCAGACGAGGGAATCGATCGTGTTTAAAATGAGGACAGGATTCGAAAGGAGGATTTTTTACTAAACAGGTCCCTTTTTTCTCTCCTTATTTTTCTGCCGCTTTTTCTTATTCTCCCTATATATTTACATACATACACACACTTATGTTTCACATTATGTACATTTTGGAGGTCGCAGCTCTTGGGGGGGGGGGGGGGGGGCATGGTTATGGGGGCAAATTGCCTCAGCTTGGGGTCAGAATTGTCCACCTTTAAGTGACGCTGGCTTTCCACCCACTTTCTCTTTTTTTCCCCCTTTCTCTCCTTTTGTCGAGACCCTGCTGAGTTCAAGCGTGCGTCTATGGAATTTTGGCCTTTCACTGGTGGTTTGGCAAAGGCATCACATGCCACTCTGTGTGTGTTAGTATGTGTGCATATGTGCATGTGTGTTTGTGTGTATCCGATTATATACAACCACTAGCAAAAGCTAAATAGGTGTGTTTGGTGGATGGCGTGTGGTGTGTCACCACCCCGCCCCCCGTTCTTCAGAAAAAAAAACCCAGTGGTCTCCTCCTCATTTTGTTGGAGAATTAATCCCAGAACTTTGGAGCAGCGTGAAGAGTCTGGGGCCGTGTCCAAAACAAAGCCATCATTCTTTTTCATTTTGTCTCCCCTCTGTGCACGACGGCTCTGGCACTCATCTCTCGGCCTTCGTTTATTTATTTTATTTATTTATTTATTTATTTATTTTAAGCGCGTGTCATCGTTGTTGTGATATTCGTAAAGAGAAAAAAAACGCATGCAAATGTTTAAACCTTCTGGTTTATAAGCCGGATCGCAGCGTATCTTTCAAAAAAGGGGATGAGTGGAGGTCTAGCGCCTCATCTTTATTTTTCGTCTCTTGTGTTTCTCTGTCTCTTTTTTTTTTTTTTTTGCTCAGCTAGAGCTTTGGATTAATGCGCCGCACAACTCCGTGTTAAATTTTTTCCGAAAGGAAACCTTGATAATTGTAATACGCAATGCGAGTACGTAGACATCTCTGAAATCAGATGCTTGGAGATTTCTGGAATTGTTCTTTTCTTTAACAATGATGTCTCCCTGTATACTGTGTGTATACTGTATGTGTCGACCTCGTCACACACCTTAGGACTATTCTACACGATATCTGATTGTCTGCTGTGTTGAAAATAAGAACCCAACGAAAACACAAGGAAAAAAAACGTGAATGTATTTGAGTTTGACGAGTGGTTTATATAGCATTTTATAAGGCATTTAATTTTCCTGAGACTGGAGACTCCTTCCAAACATATAAAATAATTTTCTCATTGAACACGTTACTCAATGACACAGAGCAACCCTACCTGTCCAATCAGAATGAAGAATTCATGCACACTGTAGGATAATCCCCCCCGCTGAAAGTACTTCATCAAGCTGAATTTTTTACTACACACCAACAAAGAAGTTGAAAGTACAAACAAGTCGAACGTATTAAACATGGGTGAGTTTTTAGCAGCAGCGAGGCATTAACATGTCCCACATGAAGACATCAAACGGCCTGACGGCGTTTCAGTGTCTCTCTGCCGCAAGGCAGGGGATAAACTTGTCGCTGATTTGGGTTGTGAACACAAGCAAAGCTCTCTACATGCGCCGGTGGCTTGTGCCCTCGTGCTCATCATGTTCTTTTCCACACTTTTCCAGACACGTAGTGCAAAGCAGGCACTCACTGACAAATGCTGCTGCACTTTCACAAAATTATCCAAGGTGGCTAATTTACTGCTATTAAATCCTCTTAAGGTTTAGGAACTGAGATATGCCTTCACGTCATCGTTTACTTTTTTTTCTACCAGTCTGCCAGAAAAAGGTCTTTGCATAACTGGTTTGAAGGGTGAGCTGCAACACCTTTCTTTGCATGTTGATACAGTAGCTCTGTCACCCTGACACTGTTTGTTTAGCAAGCTACTCGAGCAAGCGTGGAGATTTGAATTTGTAAAGCGTGGGAGAAAAAGGCTGGAGGAGGACTTGTAAGCCCTTTCCAGCAGGGCCCAGACGCCAGCTCTTCGAATTGCCGTGCTCTTAAAGCGGCTTTGGTGAGAGAGTGAGCGGATCACGGCTGTGGACAATGACGTGCGCATAGAAAGCGGTGGACAGGATGGGATTAGCAGGTTAGCGCAGGTTCCTCCTCACCGCTAACACGCTCTCCTGACTCCCCCCAGGCTTCTGACACAGCGTGGCTCAAGGAATTAGTCCAGCTCCCAGATTTAAACCTTTACCGGCTAATGGAGCCTCTAAAGCCCAGAGCGTTTTCCTCGCAAAGGAGTGCTGCCGCCAGTTATGTAGGAAGCGTGGACACTATTAGCTCAAACTAATTTTTCACTATGCTAGCCATGAGGATTAGGATGCTGTGTTGAAATGATTCAGGAGAGGCTTTTGTACAATTTAAGCCCAATTACAAGCAACAGACCATTTGTTTGTCATTGAGGAAGGTGGAAAGTGTGGCTGAAAGAGCAGGGAGATGTTCTGAAGGGTGCTGAAGAGAGACGCAGCCTGACGAAATGTGGGTTGATCCTCTTGTTTAGGGGGGCTTCCCAATTTCACATGCTAAAGGCTTCAGTACGAACCCCTTTTTCCCATTCTGCTGGCGATATTGATATTTGTCCTCTGTGGTCACTGCCCTCTCTTTTGGTCCGTCACTTCATTTTGATAAATGCGGAGAACTCCAGGCCTTGTGTGTGTATGTAGCAGCCCTGTAGCCTATGCTTCTACAGTGCTAATTGCTCATGACTGTGGAGTTTGCTGGAGAGCAGGATCACTGGCTGGCACTGCTTGAGGATTCCTCGAGACTGCATCCCGTTTAACCCAGTTTATTTTTTCCATGATTCCACTTTAGTCTTTGTTTTTATCTACAAGAGTCTGAGATTGTTTCCAAGCCATTTCCCCATCTCGCTGTCCTCTGAGGCTTTGTTTTGGTCCTGTACACGCAGGGTTTAATGTTCTTCCCATCACGGGGTGACATGTCAGTGACTGTGGATATGTTTTTTCTATTTACCGGGTATGCAGAGCAGTCTGGGTGGTGGTGAAGTAAATTGCGGAAAAGCTGTAAAAGCAGATTGAGTTTCTCCTCATGGGTTTGGGTCTTTAGCGTGCCCCCCAAAACTCAACAAACACGTCAAATTATTCACCCCGAACAAACACAATCGCTGTAGTTCACTGGCGCTATTGATCTCTGTGGTAATGCTGTGCACAATAAAAAAACACTTGAGGATTTTACCGTCTGAAAAAAAAATCAATCAAATTAGATGTCTGCAGTTACATAAGAAATCAGTGGCACGTCGCAAACAAAAATGGTCCTTTTGTAGCAACCTGTTGGATGGACCACTGGCAGACTAATTCATTGGATAGCTAGAGGGCTTTTTAGCTGTAAACAATGCTGGATTTGAGCCAGAAGGAGCCACCGTGCCTCAGCAGATATCCCTCTGATCAGAAACTAGAACAATAAATCACTATTTGGCTCTCTCAAAGCCATAGAAACCTGTTGTTTAATCCAACGAAATTGGCTGATGCTCGGTGAACAGAGCGGACTGCCTGAGTGCCTGAGGTATTAATGTAGCTGGCACCAGTTCTTTTGCTTTCCCCTGCTTTCTATCTAACCTTTCGCTCATTTTCATTTCGAGCCACAATGGCATTATAACAATGCGTGCTGGATTAGGGCTTGTGCACACTTAATCCATTGTATTTGTTTTTCCACTATTTACAGCTGTTTAATGCAGGATTTTCTATCTCTGGCATAAACATCTGCAGGGTTTTGCCAAGGTCTTGCTCTCCATCTTCAGTCAGTGGTGTTAATTTGTTTGAAAAGGACACTTTTTGCTGCTGCCAAACTAATGGATGTTTGCCTAATGTGAAAGAGCTAGCATGAGAATCGGATTTTCAGAACCATCGTCGAGTCTTTCTACCTCGCTCGGTTTTCTTGCCTCGTTTTTAATTCAGCTGGTTGTATGAAAGCGTCACTCCTTTCACGAGCCCAGAAATCAGGTGAGATTCCTAGGGCCAAATGAGCTATCATTAAAGCTAATCAGTGGCACTGCAATGGAGAGGAGCAGCGCGAGCTACGTCATCAGATGATAGTGATACCAATCAACCTTGTTAGCGCCAGAGGTATGAAATGAATATGATGCCTGTCAGCGAAATCAAGAGTTAGTGGCTGAGTGGGGATATTACTTTCTGCACTACTTTCTCACACTCTATATCATAATGGCAACAGACCTTGTAAGAACAACATAATCTCTCATATACTGTGTTCCAGTGCTAAAATGGTGACTTGATGCTAACACTGACCACAAAAAAATGAGTTGGATGTTTTCAAGTAACACAAATAACAGTGATTCTGATTATTACGTTGTGAGGACACTTGCTAAGACACTGGGAAATATGGATGTTATGAATGAAGCGTGAACTAGCTAATGACTGAGAATAAAGTTTGAGAGACTAGCAGGTCTCTTATTTGCAACGTATCAGCAAAATAACAAGAGAAACAAGAAAGAACTGCTAGTAATACCAGCAATTCTATTGGGCCATACAGGTATATTTTTAAGAAAAGACTGAACGAGTAAAATTATGATGCAATTATCTTTAGCAAAGTAAAAAAATGTTTCATGAGTTACACCATACTGAGAATTGATGGATTCCATGAGTTCGCAGACTACCCCCCGTCCAGCACATTTTAAAGTTTTTCCTGCTCCCGAGACATCTGATTAGCCTACTGGACTAATTAATGATTAACATCCTGAGTTGAAGTGGTTGTGTTAGAGCAGAAAAAAATGTTTCAATGTGCTACTTCAAGGCCAGAGTTGGCAACCTGTGCATTATGCCATGCTGAGATATCGGGAGCTTGGTTTTCTCTGAAACGCTTGACTTTTGATGCCACGAGTTGTTCATGTCGAGTCTTTTGAACATAGCAATAATGGAAAGTCACAATGCAATCTCTTCCTGCTTCAGAAAAATCCCCTTGCCCTCTTGGCTGGCATGTCTCCTGTGCCATGTTTTTGAGCACACATCACAAGGACCTTTTATGGTGCCCACTTCTCTTTTGTGGGGGATGTTGAATGCCCAGCTTTTTATAGTTACATTTAAAGGGAGTTGGATGCCTGGTGCAGCTGGGCCTCATTATGGTATACTCCATCCAAAAATGCACGTGTAATTAATTCGCTCACCCAGACCCTCATTGCTCCCTCCTTTCTTCCATCCATCCAGGACCTCCAGTCTGCTCGCTTTCTGTACAAAGTCCTTAGAGGAACTTGTCTGAAGCTCGAGCGGGCCTTGGCGGTAGCCCACCTTGGAGGGGTGGGGTGATGGACGGCACTTATGCAAGCGAGCCTTTAAGATGGGTGGTAAACACTCTGTCTGGATCGATGTTTAATTTCCGGTTCGATGTGGTTTTAAAAAAACGGAGTGAATCATTTTAAACAATGTTCTTTGTGTGTCATGTTCTTCTTGTAATGCACGGGGGCTCTGCCAAGCTTGAGCAGACTGCCGTAGCTCAGTTGCAGGGCTATCAGACGGAGAGAGGCCTTTTTAACTCCCCGGTGCATCACTGCGTCCACTCGCTGATGTAAACCCACTCGAACTAGATGAATAGCTTATGCAATTTTGTGAAGTCCGTTCTGCAGTGAGGCAATGCCAGGAAACACTTCTGTCTCTTGACAGTGAGGTTTTTGCCTTTCGTTTTCATTGTCTTGCTACCCGACGGCTTGTGAGCTCATACACACACACACACACACACACACACACACACACACACACACACACACACACACACACACGCCCTTATTTGAACACTTTAATTTGTTAACACCACACAGTATTTAACTGCAAGCGAAAGAGTTTAGCTTAAAGCAACAGCATTACTTTTGCAAGAGGGGGAGCCTAACATAGTTTGATTGATTGCATATTATTTTATTGTAGTGTAGCATTTCACACCAAACGTAAAAGTCTGGTAGCTATCCCCCGGCCTCCTTGTAGCAGACAAAGCAAGTGAAGTGTAGTAGAGGGGTTTGGAGTAGAAGACTAGAAGGAGAAGAACAAGGAGGAGGAGAATGAAGTCTAGTAAGAGGAGGAGGGGGGTACTGGTTGAAGAGCTCTGTTTCTTGCAAATAAAAACAGATTGGACTGGTTATAGAAGAGAGCCTGGTTTCATTTAGACTGGAGACAGGCGTACTGTGTGAATGCCATACCCCCCACTACCGCCACCACCCTCTCCTCCGTTTACAGCTTCTGACATGCTTTTTCCAGCGCTGCTTTCTGCTACAATTTTTCCTTTTTTGTGTTTCCCTTTTTTTCCCAGCCCACTTTCCCCCCCTTTTTGCCTGAGAATTAAACAGAAGTACAGCGGCATGCTCTTGTAATCTTCTTTATCATTTTCGACAATTGTTCCATTTAAATAGCTTAAGTGAAAATGGCGGCTGAAGTCGTGTGCTGTGCAGGGATCGTTTTCGTGAGCATCGTTTAAATACCAGCCATGTCGCCTTAACATCGCCGCCGCCAAGGGTTAGTTTTAGCCTTCCATCATAATCACAGCGCAAAGAAATGTTTTCTTTATCCTGACAAATAGAGGGCTTTGTTTATAGAGATTCTGAGCTGCGATTGCAGTTATTATTCTGTCTAGCAGAATAGTAACCAGGCCGAGATGATTTCATCAGGTAGGCCTGACCCCCTAAACCTTTTTTTTCCTGACAATATGTCTGCACAAAAAATATCCTCCGTGTTTTGTTTTGCTAATTAAAGCTACATCACCCCCCACAAAGTGACGTCTGTTTTGTGGAGTGTTTTATGTGTTTATATATATTTTTTACGCACCAGCATAGCATTTTTGTTTTGGTTTTAGATGCACCAGAATTCAATGGGGAATACCAGGCAAATATTTTTCTCTAATTGTAATTTGTAAATTATATTTTCGGCCCAGGCACAGTGGCTGGCACAGTTATTGGAGTTTTGTATGCCTGATTTAATTTTACAGGTGCCTGTTAAATAAGGACCTTTCACGCTCTGGCATGTCGGATGACGGGAAGCACCTCACACTTTTTTTTTTTGGGTGAAGTGTGTGTACATGATGAAGCTCATGGTCCAGCAGCCTCGGCTGTCCCTCGTCTCAGGACGGCAGCTCGCGTGCAATCAGAGCCTTATAAGGGCCGTTCGTAGCAGAGGTGCCCCCCTTCTCCACCCTCGAGTCTCTGGTTCCTCGCTTTAACCCTCATCTGGTCTGGATCTGTTCTTCCAGGCCACAGCCCGCACGGCTCGCTCTGTCTCCACAGTATAAACACATAAACCAGGGCCAGAACGTGTGGACCTAGCATCATCTTATACACAAAGCCACACACACACACACACACACACACACACGTTGACACTTTCCCCTCCCTCAAGTCCTTGGGATCGATTCAGAGGGACAGGCGCCAAACATCGAGGCCTGCTGCTGGAGCGGGCTTTGGTTCTGAGCCATGTTTTCTCCAGACCAGAATTATTTAAAAAAATTCTCCTACTCTCTGTTTGATAGTAATGAAGAGTGCTTCAGCAGTAATAATACCACCCAGAGACTGAAGCAGAAGTCTGCCGATTTATAGGATGACCAAACTCTTTTTTTTTTTATTTATTCCAATCTGTATATAAACTTGTATCTCGCTCGTTCGCTCACTCCTTCAAAACCCGCTTTACTTTCAGTGGACTGCCGGTGAAATAAGGTTGCCCAGCCTCCACTGAGAACCTCATTTTTTTCTCTTTACTCTGAGGCAGGAGCTGCTTTAGCGCTTTAGCTCACAGAGGAATCCACGAAGCAATCAGAGTGCAAAGAGAGGAGGCTGATTTCAGGAAGAACTCGCTCCGACAGTGAGCTCTGGCGTATGACAATTTCAGACGAAAGAGTCTACCCGGGAAGTTAAATGCAAAATTCATGTTATTTTGCAACGGAATGAAAAAAAATAACCCTTGATTTTTTTTTCCTTTATTGCTCGATGCTACAGGTTTTTTTATCACGAACCCCCATGCTGCCAGTTCTGTTTGGCCAACAGAGTGCAGCTTTGTTACATCAGAGCGACAGAGCCGAGCCAGGAAGGGGAGGAGAGACTCCAGGCGTATATATATATGCTGTGCCGATGCTCCCACTTGGCCCAGTCTACTTTAGAGTGTCTTGATGAAGGATGTTGTGGGGTGGGATGGTGTGGGGTGGGCTGTCCAAAAATCTGTTCCTTCCTGTTCATGCCATGCTTAAATGCCTTATTTAGTTCACAACGTGACTTCATGCCATCACATGGCAGCGGAACAAACGACACCGTTGCCTAATTAGACATTTTACCATATGAGATTTAGAAAAACAATGTCATCGGCTAAAAACTTAACGTCTGTAAATCGATGAAACATTGGGACGAGCGCAAATTGCAAAAATAAAAAAATTGGGTTCCTAATTAAAAATGGTTAACAATTATTATTTACACAATTAACAATACAACTCTGTGAGAGTAATTAGACCGAAACCTAAGTTTTGTGAAAATACAGTTTGCATAAATTCCTTTCATAAAACATCCACAGAAAAGCTAGCATGACTGAATGGTAGCAACAGTTACCTTAGCGTTAATAATTCTATCTACGCATAGATAAATGGTTTATTTCATAGTGGTGTTTAATGTTTCCATGGTAGACTTTTAAAAACCAAAACTCTCAAAGACACACCGTCTTCATTAACGGTGTTTTGGCAGACACACTTCTCCAGAGCGACTTACAATTATCTAATTTATACAACTGAGCAGTTGAGGGTCAATGGCTTTGCTCATGGGCCCGGCACTGACAGCTTGGTGGTGCAGGGACTTGAAATCATGACCTTCCATTTCAAAAACCGACTCCTTAATTACTGAGTTACCATTTCCCTTCTTCAGCTCGTCTCATCGCCGATTAGCTTACTTCAACTATTCATTTACATAAACTGGTTATACACTAACTGAGGATTTACTGGATAAGGCCTTTTTTTTTTTTTTTTTTTAGTTGTGTAGTTTTTGTTCCAGGACTCACTTCTGCACTTCTTTCCTGGGCTCCTGCCTTAGACTTTAAGACTCTATCTATCTAGCTGTACGTTGCATAGCTAGCATGTTAGCTAGCTAATTAGTTACTAAATGTCTTAATAATGGCTTTTTGCTTAGAAAGCAGGACAATCAAATGGACAGAAACTTGCAGCCGTGCTTGAATCAGCCTGTTTGTGTTACTTTTTTGCTCATATTTATGGGGCAGGTACAAACTTGCAGGTGAGAAAGGCTGTCTCAGAGCTCAACATGCATGTGTGTGTGGGGGGGGGCAGGATTAGCAAGTGAAAATAAGGCTGCCCCTATCCCTCAGTCTGTCCACTTCCTGTCTCCCTCTCACTTTTGACCAGACTCAGACATGTCTGGCACTTTCACATCTAATCTGTTTAATTTGTTAACATGAAACAGGCATTTTCTTTCCCCCTTTAATACAAAGCTGCTGACATCGGCCTCCAGTGCAAACCGGTGACCCTTAAAACGGCCATAAAGTCTGTTGAAAGGCATCACTTTTTACCCAAACACACACACACACACACACACACACACACACACACACACACACACACACACACACACACACACACACACACACACATTTAAGATCACTACGGGTAAAAAGGGCAGTTTATTTTTACCAAAAAAAAAAAAAAATTAAGAAAAAACAGTTCATAGAATAATTATTTTTTTACATTTATTTATGTGAATTATGTGTGCAAAATTAATTCATTTGCATACTTAATAAAAATGGAATTCTAGATTTTAAATGCTTACGCTCAATAGGACGATTTTTGCAGTTTATTTTTTTCTAGTTTTTTTTTCCAGTTTAAAAGAAATTAAAAAAAAGTACCAAAAATATTACTGCCTGCTATAAAATATTTATTATTTATTATTATAATTATTAATTTTTTTATAAAAATGTATTTATTTTTATTTTTTTTTCGCGGAAATTCCAGCAGGTTTAAACATGAACATGTAAAAGGTCGTAAACATTAAAGTTCAGAATCTAGAAAAAAGGAATACATTTTTATATGAAAAAGTTTATATTAAATATTATAATAAATTTGAAAACTGATTAGTAATTGATATGATATAATGTTTCCACTGCAGCATTTACAAAAATTCTAAAGAAAATCAGCGTGTATAGAGTACTGAGAGAAAGATATCAAGGAATAAATTACGTGAGTAGGCCGAGTGGGCGGGGCTTAAAAAATGATTGCTAGAAAAAAGGTGACTTGTGAATATGTTCCTATTGAGAATTTCTTTTGCTATGCTTACTATGAGTTGAGGTCAGAAATCGAATTTTCTTTTTCTCCTACGAGTCGGTAGACGATGGCTTTGTGACATTACGTCTGCCTACCTGCTTAATTCCTCTCTCAGTTCTGCCACTTTCTTGTCACTGGGCTCACGAGTGTAATGAATTTAATTCATTCTGATTTCACTAAGCTGCTCAGTGTTCGCTTTTTCTTTTTTCTATTTCTTTTTTAAATTCTGCCCCTCGTTCCTTGTCCCCGCACACCATTCTACCTCCCGCTTAATCCCTGCCTCGTCTAATCTCACGTGAGGAGAGCAAGCACGCTCAAAAGAAAAGAAAAGAAAAGTCAAGAAGAAAGAAAGAAAGAAAGAAAGAAAGAAAGAAAGAAAGAAAGAAAGAAAGAAAGAAAGAAAGAAAGATAGAAGGCTAAGCAAAGGACATACGGAAATCCTTTTTGTCGGCTCGAATGTAGACAAATGTAAATGTTGGCACACGTTCGTCTGGCACTTTTGGCTGTCAGAAATGAAAGTAAGAAATAGGAGGGAAAAGAGAGAAAGAGAGAGAGAGAGAGAGAGAGAGAGAGAGAGAGAGAGAGAGAGAGAGAGAGATGGTGAGGGTGAGGGTGAGGGTGTGTGGTGACTTGAGTGAGCGCAACGCACCAATAAATTGTAACAAATGGCATCATGTTATTGTGTATTGTAAAATTATATACTGCTGTAAATTGAAATAATCTGATCTTAAAAAATTAGGCCATAAAAAACATTAAAGCTGAAAAAAAGACCCTTGTGGTGAAGAAGAGGGAGAACAGGAGGAGGAGGAGGAGGAGGAGGAAACAGGCAGCAAATCACAAATGTCAGTGTGGATGCCTGGCTGATGGTGTGTGTCTGTGTGTGTGTGTGTGTGTGTGTGTGTGTGTGTGTGTGTGTGTGTGTGTGGTTATGGAGGTCAGGACACTGTCTAGGCAGCAGATATGTGTGTGTGTGTGTGTGTGTGTGTGTGTGTGTGTGTGTGTGTATGGTGCTCTTCCCCGGAGTGAATATGTCCAGTCAGGGATCCAGTCAGGGGATTTGGCCAGTTGGAGGGAGGAGAATGTAAACCAGATGTTGTGTGTGGGAAATAGCTGTGTGCTGTCCACTCCAAGTTTGCGCTAGTGTGTCTAACAGGCTGTAAAAACAGCCGCTTCCAGATTCCGTCGCCCCATTTACACTCAGTAAATCACCCATGATTCTCTGCTTCGCTGAGGGCCTAGAGCCCTTTCGGCTCTGCCTACCGACTACCGAGTGTCTCTGTCTCGCAGGAGGCCGAGCTCAGGCAGGAACCTGTTCCTGTTCCTGAGTGTTTATTCGATGCTTCTGAGGTAGCGCTGTGTCTGTAAAGTGGAGTTCAGAATTCCTTTTTTTTTTTACTTTTTTACCCGGACTTTAAAAACCTAAATATTCTTCTAGTTGAACTCACACCATACAAATCATTCGCAACCTTCTATAATCATTGTAATAATCATTGCAAAATTATGTAAAGTATGTAAACATATACTGTATATTGTAAATACTGTATTACATACAGAAAAACAGGTAAAAAAAAATTTAATTGTGTGAGTGCGGGGCAGGGGCACTCACTGGCGCCCCCCAGCTGGTTGTGCCCTAATGCCTAGAAACGGTGCTGATCTTTTCGAAAAAAAAGGGATGACTTTAAGTGTTTTAACACTGTTTCTCAAACTGACCATGTTAAAATATAAATATATTTGAATTTGGAGGTCTTAGTGCGTGCTCTTGAGGGGTGGAGCTAATCTCGCTGGGACAAACCAAATCTGATGCGTAAGAAACGTTCGGGAAATCAGAATCCCTTAGCAGGAGAACGGCGAAGGAATACGTGGAAATGTAAACCTGTTTGTAGTAATTTACTTAATTGTTTGCTTTAGTGAGACTTCGTTGCGTAACGGACACAGTGCTAGAGTTCCTGTGCAATTTTTCTCGCATCTCTCATCTGGCTTGTTCTTAGTCTGGATTTCTGTAAAGTAGCTTTGTCACAAAAAATGCAGTATTTATTGAGTTTAATAGCTAGCGAGCTGGATCTGCTGGATGACATCACTATGTTGCTGGATGCTGATTGGGAGACATGAAAGAGTGTTAAATTTTTGTACAATTTTTTAATACTAATTTAATTGAAATTTAATGGGGATGTAACTTCCAGAAGTCTTGCGTGTCACTCACAGTAATCAATATCATTCAAATATACATATTTTATAGCATTCTTTTAAGCTGGCAGGTTTCGTGGCGTCTGTGCATGTATATTGGACAGGGCATGTGTACGAATCGGCATGCTTTTGTTCACCGGGGCACAATGTGGCTGCAAAACTGATTTGCATGTAATTGTTGCCTCGGATTCGCTATGATAGTCATAAACAAGACATTAGCAATTCAAGGTGAGGAATTAGAGGCCTGAGAGACTTCCAGATCACACACATGGTAATGAAGCCCCTGGCTTAATAATGCAAGAAATGTCAGGAAACTTTCCACCAGCCGGGCGGACGCCAGGGAGGCACCGCAGGCCTAGGGCTCGTGTCATCTTTGTTCTAAATGCAAATCAGTTTGTCGTGACATTGACTCCATCAAATATGGAGCGTCGGAGGCATGATGAGAGACCGGCCAGGTCCTTTGCTTTCTCCTCCAGGTCTACTCCATCACACACAGGAGCCATTTGTTAGCCCATTAGTATTCAGATATATATATATAGGGAAGTGTGGAAAATGAATTCAATATTGATGAATTTCGATAGATAGATAGATAGATAGATAGATAGATAGATAGATAGATAGATAGATAGATAGATAGATAGATAGATAGATAGATAGAATTTCCATTTCCAACTTTTTCCTATTCTCAACCAACAACCAACAAGAGTTCGTAGTGCGAGAGTGTGAATGTTTGAAGCCTTCTTAGCTTTTCCAGACTGCAAAATATAATGAATACAATCTTGACCTTAATAATTTAAGACCCTCAGTGTGCAAACGGCATGCAGTTCAAAGTGAAAACAGCGGTGCCTTAAAGACGAGAGCTTCTAACGCTCGGGAAAATTCCAAGGTTATCTGAATAAGTCCTGGTTAACAGGATGTCCAGTTTTGAAGTGCGAGTTTGCTGTCCCATGTGCCCAATTTTTTTCTTCAATCTTCCTCCCTTTTTCCTGGTTTCGCTGGCATGAAAGGCCGCAAGTCCCCCCAAAAATAACTCAAAAGGTTAAGATATTAATTAAGTGGCGAGGGCTGAGGAGTAGGATAATGAGAGGCGCTCTTCATAAACAGACTCACTAGTGCTCCACTCGGAGAGTGGGGATGAAGGAACGCACCAAAATTGCGAGTCTGTCGGCTGCCGGTCTTGCCAGTCATTAACGGGAATTACCTTTCAGCCCTGCTAGAAGCCGGCACCTTTTACAGCTGTCATAAGCGGCCCTGGTCATTAGTGCACACGGAGCGAAATTCATCCCGAGCAATTAAAATGGACCGCTACATGTTCATTTGAACACATCTCTAAATATGTGGACCTTTC
The DNA here is from genome assembly GCF_946808225.1 of Silurus aristotelis. Lineage (NCBI taxonomy): Eukaryota > Metazoa > Chordata > Actinopteri > Siluriformes > Siluridae > Silurus > Silurus aristotelis. The sequence continues at coordinate 17,430,520 of NC_139582.1, forward strand.
ACAAGTTAGCTTTTAGTTAAAGAAGAGGAGAAAAAAAAAACACTAGGATGTGCTGGCACATGAAAAATAATCAAGACGTCCTGTTTTTTTGTTGATCCCTTTGCTCGTTTGCTATTTATGGTTACATTTCATATTATTGCTTACATCAGAGTAGCTAGAAACATGTAGTCGTTCCTTGAACAACATCCCACTGGAGACTCCTTCCTTTTTCACGTACGAGTCCCTGCGAGTCATCCGTTACTATAGAAATGATAATAGAAACAAAGTAAATGAAGCTATAAGTTAGTGACCAATCAGAATTGAGAACTCTTCTTTTATTTCCAATGACTGCATGGAGAAAATGAACACTCCGAATTTTATGTCCGCGACATTAATCGTAAACTGCCTGGCTATTGGCACTTCCCCGGTAATTGTCCGTGGAGTGCTAAGCCTGTTTCCCCTCGCCGAGTCGCGCAGCCTACCATAATAGCCGTGATTTAATTTAGCTATTTAACCTGTAATTCCAGCAATATTTATTGAAGAGCGAGGGGAGAAAATTGGGCCATTAGGCACTGAGGATGAATACACCGAGATGAAAATGAACACGCCTAACTGGTAGTTGACCTTCGCGTTCTGTGGTGGAATTTTATTAGCCTGGCCCGCTGTAATTACCGCAAATTGAATTATAGAGAAAAACCGAAATCTTTTGGTAATGAGGAGTTTTTTTGTTATTATTATTATCCGTTATTGCACTTTTGCGACTGGGCTGCGGGTATATGACGTCCCTCACACACACACACACACACACACACACACACACACACACACACACAGACACACACACACAAGGCCAAACGTTTCAGGAGTTGAATCGCACCTTTTTTAAACAGCTTTGTCTTCCCACACACGGTCACTTCACGCGCGCGTGTTTTTTAAGAACGAATAGGGGGATGGGGATGCTGCCAATTTATTTGTGAGCATTGTCTTTTTTTTGACGACATATGGCACATCCTGTAAGACGCTGTGAGATGCAAATTCAGGGGAGTCTGACTTTAAATGAGGCAGCGACGATGACATGAGCCCCTTTTGAAGAGTGCACATCACAGTACTCCGGGGAGGAACAGCAGGGGAGCACCCACAATGCTGTGCGGCGACGACACGCACCACCCACCTCTTCTCTTACAGTACGAGAGCGTTCGAGTGAAGTGCCGAGCCGAGCGGGAACCCTGCAGTCGCGACCTCAACTCGAGTTATTACCTGCGCTCTTTTTTTTTTTTACTCCTTGGAAGAACAGCAATTAAGTCTTCGAATGTTTATCTAGAAATGAGATGGCTAGAAATAAACGCCGCTGCAGAAGGCAAAGGCAATCTGCTACGTGGATACGTGACGAGGCTTTAGATTCTTTTGATTTTTTTTTTTTTGTTAAAGAATGAGTTTCGCCTCACAGTAGATTCTTAAAAGTTTTAGAGTATCTTCACACACCAAACGGCGGCTCGGGCCTAATTAACAGGACATGTGTCTTTCTGCACAGCTGTCTGAGGAGAACCCAACTTCATTTCCAAGCACAGTGTCCATGCTAATAATCATTCTGCTCTATAGTCATCCAGAGGCTCGTGGTGAGGAGTCGCAGTAAATGATCATTAAGGGCCAGACTGCACTTAATCAATACAAAACAGCCTGTGAGAGAAAGGGAGAGAAAGATAAACAGAGAGGGAGCGAAAGAGAGAGCGAAAACACACCTCATCCTAGAATACAGTAGCTCTAATCATGAATCTCATGAATATACACACACACACACACACACACACACACACACACACACACACACACACACACACACACACATATATTTAAAAAATACTGTAATTTACAAAAGCACCTTTCCTAGGCTTTACATATCAATAAATGATTCCCACATGAATTCATTCCTCATTTTAATTCTTTATCATTCATTTAATTCTTTATGTTAATTGTTTGGAAAATTGCAAGCCTGCGGTTTTTATTCATTACCTTTTTCTT
>NC_139582.1:17437517-17642517 GCF_946808225.1 Silurus aristotelis
ATGGCTCAAACACTTCGCTCACTCCACGGATAACTCTTCCACCTCCTATCGGTGCTGAGTCCATACCCCAGTCCCCTCTCACCAATTTCTTAGGGGACAACAACCCCTTTCATCTGCTCCGGATGACCGGGCCGCTGCTCCGAGAGCCCACACCGGGCTTCGTCGAAAATCGTCTCCCAAACACCCCCCCCTTTGTTAGCCCCCCTCCACGCCACCACCTAGATCCCCATCGCCTGGAACGCCTTAGCGCCGAGGAAATGGGTTTAATTTCCCAGCATCCCAGTGCCTTCGAGAGAGTGATGCGCTTGACACCCATGGCCATGGAGACCCAGTCCATGGATTTCTCGCGTCGTCTGCGAGAGCTAGCGGGCAACAACAACTCCACCCCTCCGCTCTCACCCAGCCGTGCCAACCCTATGCACCGCCTTCTCAATCCCAACCCCTTTCAGCCGAACCGCAAGTCGCCCTTTCTGAACACCCCTCCACTGCCACCAATGCCCCCAAACAGCAGCACGCCACCACAGACGCAGGACAAGAGCAAATCTTGTGAATTCTGTGGAAAGACCTTCAAGTTCCAGAGCAACCTGATAGTGCACCGTCGAAGCCACACAGGAGAAAAGCCTTATAAGTGCCAGCTGTGTGATCATGCCTGTTCTCAGGCCAGCAAGCTAAAGCGCCACATGAAAACCCACATGCACAAAGCTGGCTCGGTGACGGGTCGCTCGGATGATGGTCTCTCTACCACAAGTTCACCTGAGCCAGGCACTAGTGATGTCACAGGGGATCCAATGAAGAACAGGGATGGTGACTTCCAAGGTGAGGGACTAGGGCCAGACAATGAAGAAGAGGAAGAGGAGGAAGAGGAAGAGGAGCTGGAGAATGAGAGTAGGCCTGAATCAAACTTCAGTATGGACTCAGAGTTCTGCCGTAACAGGGAGAATTGCTCTAAACCCCCAAACGATGAAAAGAGCCTCTCCTTGGGTAAAATGGTAGACAATGTAGGGCTGAACTCAATTCAGCAGTACAATAACTTGATTGTTGACAATCGCAAAAGGCTTCCCTTCTCAAAGAGGGGATCTGATGGACAGAGAGACACGGGAGATGAGGACTCTGTGGTGGAGGAAATGGACCATGTGGAGCGGGCCACCGTGAACGGCAGGAACTGTGGCTCAGGCGATTCTTTCTCAGGCCTCTTCCCTCGCAAGCCCACCCCTATCACCAGTCCCAGTCTCTCCAACTCCTCCAAAAGGATCAAAATAGAGAAAGACTTGGACATGCCCCCAGCATCTCTAATCCCCTCAGAGAACGTCTACTCCCAATGGCTGGTGGGGTATGCAGCATCACGGCACTTCATCAAAGACCCCTTCCTCGGCTTCACCGATTCCAGACAATCGCCTTTCGCCACCTCCTCCGAGCACTCGTCAGAAAACGGCAGCCTGCGGTTCTCCACCCCTCCTGGGGACCTGCTGGATGGGGGCCTTTCTGGACGCAGTGGCACTGCCAGTGGTGGCAGCACACCTCACCTATCTGGAGGCCCGGGACCAGGACGTCCTAGCTCGAAAGAGAGCCGGCGCAGCGACACGTGTGAGTTCTGTGGCAAGGTTTTCAAGAACTGCAGCAACTTGACGGTGCATCGACGCAGCCACACGGGCGAGAGGCCCTACAAGTGTGAGCTGTGCAACTATGCCTGCGCGCAGAGCAGCAAGCTCACCCGCCACATGAAGACGCACGGGCAGCTCGGTAAGGAAGTGTACCGCTGTGACATTTGCCAAATGCCCTTTAGCGTCTACAGCACGCTAGAGAAACACATGAAAAAGTGGCATGGCGAACATTTGATGACGAACGAGGTCAAAATTGAACAAGCTGAGAGAAGCTAAGCCAGATTTCCCAATTGCCTCACAATTTCTTGAATCTAAAAAAGGGTAGCTGGATACTCTGTTTGTTTTCCTTTTCAAATAATAATAATGATTTGAATTAGATTTGCCTAAGAAACTGCCATCTGAGAAAAAAAAAAAGACAGAAGCTAACTGAAATTGGAGCGGGTCTATACTGCCTAGTTTGGCTTTTTTTTTCAGTCTGTCAGTCTAACAATGGACAAATTAGATGATGTTTAAATGGAGCCTTTAACTGTGCAATAATTTCTGTATTTATTGGATTTCGTAATGTTTTGGCATGTGCAGGTGCGTTTTTCTTTCCTTTTTTTGGTTAATTTTTCAAATGCTGTGATTTCTTTTTCTTGTTGTTTTTTTTAAACCCAGACAAAACAAAAAAACCTGAGATTAAATTTTTTTTTGTATCCACAACAGAGTACAGTTTGAGAGATTTTTAGGCCGCTGCTCATGAAATTGTATATTTAAGCTACATGTAATTTCTTGAAGAGAAGCCGGGTTCGATCTTAAAAAAATTTTTTTTAAGAAACTGAGAAAGCTATCTTTTTTTATTTTTGTTTGTCTGACTAGTCATATTAGGACATAAGCGAACAACAATCCTTAGACTTTGTAGCGTGAACGGATTTCAGACGTGTCAATCTAATTGGAAATGTAGCACTGAATGTCGGATGTGACAGTAAATTTGGACGGTTGTGGAACTCGGGTTCTATGTAAACTAGTTCCGGTCCTAAGTACCGATCCGGAGACACCCAAACAAGTTCTTGCTCAGATGCTTAAAAAGCGTACGACCTTTATTAACCCCAGCAGGTCTGAACTCTTTTCTCTTTTGTGACGCTGACTCTTTGGTCGCTCGTTTTCTCCGAGTCGTTTGTGCCGGCACTTCCTGAGCTAGAGCAAACTCCGACTATCAACACGACTACCTAACTAGCTATGATTAGCGCCACGTATCTTTGTGGCTAATTCTAACCACACTGACATTCCACAGGCAGCCATACAGTCTTATATGGGTCCATATCGAAAAATATGCAGGAAAAAAAATACTATTTATTACCTTAGCTAGCACCTCTGAATCATTCCCATGATTTGATGTACGTTGTTGAATGTTCGGGGGCAAGATGTTGAACTGATTTTGCAGGATTAGCAGAAAATGCTTCAGTCATACACTCAATCATACGTCAAAAAGTGCATTGTTAATGTATATACCAACAATCGTTGAGAATTCCATTTATAGTGTACTGTAAAGCTGAATACATACACAAGTCGTATGCACAGAAAAAATTGTTTTAAAAACTTGTTTAAGTGAAAACAGTAAGACTTTCTTTTTTCTTTCTCTCTTCTCATTCAGGACTTCCTGTGATGTGTAGTTGAAGTAGCAACACGCATAAAGAATGCGCAGCTGAAAATGTTTTTTTTTTTTTTTTTTTGTAACGCCATTCCCTGCCATTCCTTTTCTTTGCTCCCCTCTCCTCGATTCGTATTTTTTTTTACCACACAAGGGCCAACGATTTATAAAACCGAGGAGATTTCATATATATAAAAAGACAGAAGAAGAAAAAAGAAGAGAGAAAATCAGCCGCATCTTTTTGCAGTTGGTCCCTTTTCCCCACTCCCATGCCCCCCCCCCCCCACACTTTATGATTTGTTCTGTGCATTCATGACGTCACGGAGAAAACGGCTTCTGAGCAAGAAATTACGTGAAAAGGATTTTTTTATTTCATTTTATTTATTCCAATTTTTTGGGTTTTTTTTTTTTTTTTTTGGCGAAAGGGATCATCTGAGATTTGAGTGCCCGTGTTGCAAGGCTTGGCTTTCGCAATGCCGGCACTATAAAAGTGAAACAAATTAATTTATTGGGACGGATCTTTTTTTTTTTGTACTGCCGTATCAATTTGACATGAGTGTGCCTTGAATACTGAATACTGATCTTCCTATTTATTGTCTCACAAAAGACAAAATGCAACGTGGGTTGATATTATTATTTTTTTTGGTGCAAAAAAAAAAGCCCGTAGATGTAATCTGCTTTAAAAAAAAAATTAAATAAACGAATCAGCGATCATGAATCATTCTTGAATAAAGATTCTTGATAAAGAATTAACAGCACAATAGTGATGTGTCTGTGTTTGTAGATATGTATGTACATATAGCACAAACACTCACACACACAGACACAGACATTCTAGACGTATATATGTATATTTCTTCACATCAGGATACGACGGAATCCCTTGGTTAAAAACTGTACATTGTTTTCCTGATTATAAATTTTTTTTTTTACATTTTTATTTTGTTTTTAATTTTTTCTTTTTTTTTTTTTGCTACAAATGACAAGGAAGAGACTGGATGAACATCAGGAACTACAGAAACTAAAAAAAAAAAAAAAGACTTTAGTGCACTCTGTCTTAAAATACGTTTACAGTATTGAAACAAGTACAAGGATTAAATGATATTTCTGTGTATATGTGTTTTAAAAGTATTTTTGTTTCTTTTTTTTTTTTTTTTTTTTTTGATTTTCGCTTATAAAGTTTCTCTGAATGCCACAGTGGCTATGTGTATATTGTTTTTTTTTTTTTTTGTTTTTTTGGTGACGGGGTTTTAGTATATATATAAATATATAAATATAAATATATATATATTACTTTTTTCTTGTTTACTGTAAAAGTATACCAGTATTTGTAATATTGCAGAATGCCTGGGCATTTTACAAAAAAAAAAGAAAAAAAAAAGTTTTTAAATGATTTTTTTTTCTTTGTTTGTTTGTTTCGTTTTGCAGTCCTATTTAAATGGTGGGTCTCGGTTAATTCTTTTGTTTGTTTGTTTGATTTTTTTTTACGTTTTTGTCACTGTAAGTGTACAAGTCTTTCGTAGCTTTCTGCATTGGGTGTGAGAATACAAAGTCAAATTATTGAAAGAAGAGAACTTTAAAAAGGGGCCTGTGATGATGATTATGATGATGATAATGGAGATGATGATGATGTCAGGATGAACCCCTTTGCCGCTTCAAACTATAATAATTTCCAGGAACAAAAATCCCTGTCATCTGTATGTTTTTATTTAAACTGCAATGGATTCTTTCGAAGAAAAATATACGTCTTTGTAACGAATAATGTTTGGACCTTGTGATGCGACATGGCCCCGCCCTTTTGAGCCCCGCCCCTTTATGCTCCCCAATACCACCTAACCCCAAGATGCCACAGTAGATCATTTATGAATTTTTACGGCAGAATAAATAACGAAAAGCATTTCCGAACGTGAAACTGTTTAGAAGGGATTGAAACAAGGTTGTCCCACAGCCTTTTCACTGTAGCTGCATATATGACAGTAAATATTTCTTGCTCACTATTATATTGGTTGTAAATATTTCTTTTTTCTTTTCTTTTTTTTTTTATTGCTTACCCAGACTCTTTTGCTTTTTAATTTTTTTCTTTGTATGTGTTGGGAGTGGCCCCGGGAGCAGCCTGTCTTTTACCTGTCCCCCCCCCCCCCCCCCCGCTCCTCCACCTCCGGCCCTGTGTGTTCGATTCTGCGTGTAAAAAAAAAAAAAAAAAAAACACAAAAAAAAGAGAACAAAAAAAATGCGGTTCTGTATGGAGCCTGCAATGTGCAGCTCTCTTAGCATGAGAAGAATAGAGCACAAATACAAACTGTTTTACTTGTTGAACTCATTTGCGCTGGTTTGTGTCGTCATTTACTTCACAGTATGCATGGGGAAGTCTGGACAGACTCGATATCTACATCAGTCTGTCTGTCTCAGTATGGTAGATTTACCTTCTGCACACAGTTACATTAATCGCATTTTACATTTACCTCATTTATACAACTGAACACTTGGAGGGTTAAGGGCCTTACTCAAGGGCCCCTCATTGACAGCTTATGTCTAAAAACTGATCTACCACATACCCTAGCTTACACCCCACATACCTATACACACACAGACAAACATAAATATATATATATATATATATATATATATATATATATATATATATATATATATATATATATATATATATATATATATATATATATATATATATATACTCACACTATATAGACAAGGACATCTGTGCATAAGATTAGTATGTGCTTTTTACACTCGCTTTCCGCGGTGCAGTTCAATAAGGTTTACAACTTTACAGCAGGAGATCTTTTCACTTCTTCCAACCCATGCAAAGCAGATCTTCATAGAGCTGATTTTGTGCACAGGTTGGGATCTAGTTCAAAAGTAGTAAAAATCTAATTCTACAGGATCCAGAGACATCCTATACAATTGTATGTTACGTACATTGTGGTAACAATCCAGGGAAGATCCACATACGGTTGGAAAAGTCTGGTGTCCTAGAATTTCTGTCCATTTTGACATCGATGCAAGTGAGACAATATTGAGCATTGGAGCATGGCATTGATAAACTAATCTATAATTGACACTAGACCAGGTGTGTCTAATCATGCCTGAATATTACGTTTTATATGTCAGATAAATGTGGTACCTCAATAAAGTTCAAATTTAAGTTTATTTCTATAGCACGTTTCACAATCAACATTGTCTCAAAGCAGCTTTACAGAACTTAAGAATTAAGGGCCCATCACATGAGTTCCATCCTGCTCCTTTAAGCAAACCATATCTGCAGAACTTCACATCCAATTTAACATCAAACATTTTTGAGAGCTACAACAGTAACAAAATACTTACCTTGTAGATGAATTTGGCAGAGAATTCATTTGCCATTTCATTTTACGAGCTGAGAGGCTTCATAATATATGGTGCCATTTCCAATATGGGAATGAAAATGATGATGATGATGATGATGATGATGATGCGCCCTGGGTTTTGCGGTACATTGTGAAAATTTTTAGGGAGCGAACGTTCTACTCGGACAGCCCTTAAATATGGCCTACATTCTGATCAGTGCACTGAGAGAAGATTGAGACGCAAATTCAGACAGTGCTATAATATACAAATTATACTTAATTGCTTGTGCTCATTAACCTCGAAATGTGAATCAGGCACAAACAGTCATGTGACACGAGTGTCGTAAATCAGATGCAGGGGCTGATAGGAATCGTAGTTTGTAGATAAAATATATTTTTTATAGAATATGAATAGAATATAAAAATGTATACATATATAAAAGAATGGATCAAAATATAAAGAAAATAAATCTAATGAAATTCTGAAGATTAAATATATGGTGAAATAAAAAAATAACTAATATTCTATACAAAATATTTATATAATATTAAAGTTAATAATTTGTATAAATTCAAAAATACTTGTTTATATGTAGTAATATACAGATAATAAGAAAGAATATGTTTTAATAATAAACATATATAATATATTTCTTTATAGATACTTATTCACTTTTTAGAGATGCTGTATATGTATATATGTTTATATATAAAAAGTTAAATACATTATAATTAATCACTATAATTGAATAAATTTATACACAAATGAATACACAATCAACAAATTGATTTGAAAGCCGAAATATTTTTAATGACTCTCCCATAATGACCGATTTACGCTCTAAAACAGACAGCGAACCGATCGTCCTGTTAAACCATAATGCGACACATTGAACAAGGAATAAAACACAATGACGCATGAAAAAAATCGAGGTCCTGTGATGCAACCGAATACATAAAGTTGCTGTTACTACACAAAAATTACACTTAATTTAATAATAAAGGACACAATGAGGATTTATGGATTTGTGGATTAATATTTATTTTAGAATTACATAAAAGTTAAAAAGGTTCCAGGTATAGCTTTGACTCACTCTGGGACTGGAGACTCCTTCTTTAATAAATATTCCACTATAACAATTACATGCACAAACGTGGAGAGTCTCTATGTTACTATATAGATGCTAACATATAAACGAGAGAAATATGGGATAAATCGTGTGTGTGTGTGTGTGTGTGTGTGTGTTGTGCTTTATGGAACTGCACAAACTGACCCCAAGGTCACACGGTCAAAGACGAGGTCACAGGAACCTTGGACATCAGCCAGGAAACAGCAAAAACACACAACAAGCATATGGAAATGTTCTCACTTTGACATCAAAATCAGTCTGAGGCCATTTTGTATGAAGTATCTCTGGCGTTGTGTAAGTGCGAGATGGAGGGAATCGGATCCTCTCTCTGAGTGACGCCGAGCTCAGCAGGTGCCCGATAGCTGGCAGGCGCTGGGCGCTGAATTAGCGCTCATCCCATCATTAAGCCCCAGCTCATGCTCAACTCTCGGCGGTGTTAAATACGCCGTTCCCCTCGGTCAGCCATCAAACATCCTCCCAGCTTAGCCTACGGGGCTTTCACACTTCACTCAGCAGAAGGAAGAAAAAAAAAAAAAAAAAGATTTCACGTCCTAAACCAACATGAGAAGCACAAGCACAGAGAGGAAGTGTGAAGAACTCGTCGTACCCGAAGTAGACTGGTTTTTCTCATCTTACACAAAAGGTTCATAAATCACATCATCCTGTCGCACCTATACACTCGTGTTTTTATTTTAGTTTTATTTCCCCTCTGGTTATTGACTCCAACTTCATCGTTGGCTGAAAAACGGCTTCTCGTAAATCAGCAGGACGAAAGGCGCAAATCTTTAAACCTATCAGCGACAATTCAATGGAAACAAAAGCCGATATTAAACTTGAAGACTCCTGTGAAAATTCTTTACTCTGGATTTGGGGTCAAGTTTTCTTTAAAAAAAAAAAAAAAAAAAAAAAAACAGGGAAAAAATGGAAGACAGGTTTTAAAACTAAGGCGTGTCAAAACAGAACTGGGAATCAGGACGAGTCTTGATTTGGCATCAGTTTCAAGGCAAAAGGGTAATTAAGCCTGTCCCTGACTGGCCTGCACTTTGAAGTCCCCCATAGGGGGGATTAGTCCCAGTAAAGTGAAAGAGAGAGAGAGAAAGGCAGAGGGAAAGGAGGGAGGGAGTGAAGGCAACTCAAACTCTCTCCCTCATACTCCACTTGAATCATGTGTAAGCCAGTAAGCATCAGGAGTCCAAGTGAGCAGGAACTCAGACTCCTCATCGTCCTGCTCTACTTTTTTAAAACAGATTTTTATCAGATTAAACGTCCAACATTTTTTCCACTTTTCAATCCACTCCTTTACCTCTTGTGTCTTCTTACTGGCCTGTAAGCCTGAATTCTTGGGTCAGATTGGTCATAAGATGATTCATTAATTCATTTTCGATGACAGCAGCTCTGACTAAAGTCTCTAGTATGTTGTTGTTTCTATAGTAACAACTTACACAAGAAAAAAGGGTTTCTTTTTCTGTTTATGGAATGAGTCTCGAGTGTCAGCGCTTTGTAACAAGCTGTCAGCGATGAAATACCGTAATTTCTGGACTATTAAACGCACCCAAATATAAGCCCCACCCACTGAATTTGACAAAGATGTTTATTTTGAACATAAATAAGCCGCACCTGTCTATAAGCCGCAGGTGTCTACACTGAAACTAATGAACTTTACACAGGCGTTAATGAAAGACAGTGTCTGTTACACGGCTTGTATCTAAACAGTAGCCTACCAAGAAAGTCATTGTTCACTGTCTTCCTCCTTCCTTTCACAACTATTTCTCTTGAGAGTTTATCTTTTGGCTCGTCGTGTGTTTGACAATCACCATCAGTGAATCTTTTCTCCCGATGCCGTGCAGCTCAGAACACAGGTGAAGTGTGTTTTTTTCATGGCCGGTTGTTTTCATTGTGACGAATGATTCACATTTCCTGTAGACAGTCCGAGTGAGCGGCAGGTCAAACGTCAGAGGAACATCATCCATATTTATGATGTCATGCGGCCCGATTCAGTGGGAGCGCATCTGATTTATTATAAAGAATTTCATTGGTTCACCTAAACCCGTTCGGCAATTTCATTGGTCTAATGTTATGGGCCCAGTTTTTTGTCTTGAAGCTTGTGAAACCGGGAAAAACCCAGGAAAAATCCATAAATTACCCGCTTGGTTGTTTAAGCCGCGGGGTTCAAAGCGTTGAAAAATAAAAACGGCTTATAGTCTGGAAAATACGGTAGTTGGAAAAAATCTACTGCTAATAATAAAAATTGGAAAATATTAAATTTTGTGTTTGACATTGAAGGAATGAGTCTCCAGTGTCAGTAACAGTAACAGATCATTACCAAGGACGTATAATACACTTTGTACACAAACCTGACCATCAGATTAAAATGTGCTTATGTGAAACATCCCATTCCACTTTTTGTCCACATTTGCTGATATAATAAGCTCCGCTCTTCTGGGAAGATGTTCCACTAGATTTCATGGAGATTCATTCCGTCTCAGCGGTCACATTCATTCTGTTCAATAGGGTTGAGTTTAAAGCTCTATAGTAGGAGATCTTCCACTTCAACCCATGGAAAGCAGATCTTCATGAAGCTGGCTTTGTGCACAGGAACATTGTCATGTTGGAACAGGTTTGGGTCTCCTAGTTGAAGTGAAAATCTCATGCTACCACATCCACAGACATCCTATACAACTATGTACCTTCAGTTATTCACGTTTCTGATGTTAGTGTTTCAGATTTGCGGTTTTCTCCGTAACGTGATAAGCTGCAATTTTTCTTTTGTCTTGTTAACTTTAAGAGAAAGAAATAAGAGAGACACCAGCGAGGGAACAGCTGTTTATAGCTGCTATAATGCAGGGTAGAAATGTTCCACGGACATTCCACGACATTCAGTGGAACTGTAAACGGACAAATACGTGAATAACAGTAATCGTGAGCACACGGATGTAGAATTAGATGAATGAAACACTTGTGCCATTAACAGAAAACAATTTTCTTCAGGATGCAAACCCACTTTTTCTTTTTCTCCGGTTATTCCTCCTGTCACAACACGTGATGCAAAGAAAACTCTTTGCTCGTTCTCATGGTTGTTCTTGGGGAACCTGTCATGCTCCTTCTATCATTTGTTATTTGTATCACTCCTTTTTTAAAACAGCATTCTGACATCCTTTTTTTTTTTAAATGAAAAATTATTTCTTACCCTACAATTTACTATTGCAACATGTGGACTTTTTCCAGTAGAGGTTTTACATTTTGACCCTGAAAAGCTTTTTAAAAAAAATATATATATATAATACGAATGAAAAATGTATAAATAATACATCTGATTAGGAAGGTTGACCTGTGATGATGCACAATGTTGTGTGACAAAGTAAAAGAAAATCGCAAGGATGCAATGAAAGGTCAATACATATGATGGTGCACGCACACACACACACACACACACACACACACACACACACACACACACACACACACACACACACACACACACACAAAATAGAAATGCTTGTCAACTGGCAATGAGATAGGTGAGGAAAAGTGAGCTGAGGTGGAGGTTAATGTTTCATATAATCTGACTGTATTTCTATTAGCCTATTCATTCACATGATAACAAAAGGAGTGAGTGTCTAAAAGAATAATTGTGTGTGTGTGTGTGTGTGTGTGTTGAACAATGCTAATGGACTATTTTGTATATACATCTTGCCTCTGCATTCAAATATGTGTAATCTATAGTATGAATGGATATATATATATATATATATATATATATATATATATATATATATATATATATATATATATATATATATATATATATATATGTATGTATGTATGTATGTATGTATGTGTGTGTGTGTGTGTGTGTGTGTGTGCGTGCGTGTGTGTGTGTGTGTGTGTGTGTGTGTGTGTGTGAGAAATGTAACCCAGTCTCTCATTAGCCTTCTTTTGCTTACTTTTATTACATAAACAGCGGTGAGATTGAAAGACACATGCGCAACGCATTCAGATGCTATGGAATTATTTCGTGCTGAGCCCCGTTGCTCTAACAGACGTCCCCTCTCATTAAATGCAAACTTCAAATGCTTAATTTTTTTTTCTGAGGAGGGGGCTTACAGAGAGTGTGTACTGACAGGTACGACACTTCTTAAGTCTTCCAGATCAACGTGGCTATTCTCCTGCACCCTAAAAAATCCCCCGGCGGCCCTGAAAGAGTGATGGCACAGGAATTTGGCGTCAGACAGAAGGTGGGGAGGCCTTAAAGACAGAGTGTGAGTAAATACAACTACTTCAAAGTGGATAGTGTGTGTGTGTGTGTGTGTGTGTGTGTGTGGGGGGGGGGGGGGGGGGGGACTTTGATGGACGAGCAAAGACGGTGTGGAAGAGATGACGCACCTAATTAAGCAGGGAGAGAAAAAGGAGTCTCAGTGGAGGATGGTTCATTGAGGGAGTCAAGGCGATTCAGGGGAATCCCAAGACTTGGGTTGTAATTATTACCACTATTATTCACCCAACTTGTCCTTGTCCAATTGATTGGCATGGCTGTTTCATGGCTGTTTCCAAAAAAGCTCTCTCTTCCTTCTCGCTCTCTTCCCTTTCCCTTCGTTTGCCTGCCTGACAGCATGACAAATGACAAGAAAACTAATCAAAGACATTCAAATCAATTTGAGGCCTCGGCGAACGCACCGGCTCCTGCCAAAGCTGTGAAAAACGAGTGCTGATGTGGAAAAAAAAACTAGGAGTGTCTTCCATCGAGTGTTTTCGACAGGTCCGCATGAGATACTTTGGAATAGTGACATGAGAGTTTTCAGAGACATGATATGAAGCTTTGCGCATACATTTGCTCGATTTTCCGTTTCTGAAAATAAAGAACAAAAAAGTCTTACAAATCAAAGAAAAACTATTTATTAGACCTGTTGAAATGTTCATTGTGATTGGTCGGAAGGTGTGGATTTTTTTCCTACAACAGCACCTCGTGTGGTTGTGAATAGACACAGAAATTGGACAAGGCGTATAAATGGACTTAACAATGTGTTGAATTGTCTGAATAGCTTCGTTTTCTATAAAGTCACATTTACAGAAGTCTCCAGTCTCAGTACCTGGTATCGATCAGAGGTAAAGCTCTAACCTTTCCGAACCTTCTTCAGCAAACAGGATCTTAGTCTTTCCAGTGTCTCTGTACCATAACACATGCACCTGTTTAAACTGACACTTCAGAAATCAAGAATTCAGAGAGGCTGCTGAAAAAACTGACGTTTATTGCTATGCGCAGAAAAACAAAACAAAAAAAAAAAAAAACGGGATAAAGTATTCTCAAAAAATTTAACGTTTTGAAAGAGGGAGGAAACCTATGAACCCCGAGGAAACCTGCATGGACAGTGAGGGATGTTGGGAAAAAGTGTCGCTGAAAAGTTATTGAAAAGAATTTCTTCACATTTCACCATAGCAGTAACTCTGAAATTCACTTATTTCATTTTTAAGTGAAAATGCTTTCTGTTCTTCAAAAACACACACACACACACACACACACACACACACACACACACACACACACACACACACACACACACATCTGTGAGCAAGCGAAGGCACCGGCGAGGTGCGAGGTGCCTTTTTGATATTCAGATTCGCCTGCCTACACAGAGCATTATGACACATTTGGATGATCGCATTGTGGGATTAGGAGGCTGCCTTGTCATTTTCAACAACAATACGGCGATTTAGGGATGCTATTTTTCACAGTGCGCCACGCATTAACGCCGGGCCTGAAGATTTACATAAATCTTTGTCTTAAGATGAAAGAAAAAAACGCAAAAAAAGAGGTTTCGAGACAATGAAGTTAAGCTTTGGAAATGTGAAAAAAAAGTGTGTGTGTGTGTGTGTGTGTGTGTGTGTGTGTGTGTGTGTGTGGATAAAAGTATGAAAGAAAAAGTTTTCTATTGGAAATCAATCTACTTTTGATACAAAGATACATAATGCCCTCGTTTTCATGTCCTCAGAAAAAAAACCCAGCAAGAAATGTGTGTGTGTGTGTGTGTGAGAGAAAGGGGATAGAGAGCAGCCGTAAAGCCATGCTTTCAGGCCGGGGTTAGTGGCGCGTCTTTCCCCCTCGAATTGCTGTGCTCCTTGATCTTATTGCCTGTGGCAGTCATTTTGAAAAGTGACCTAGATTGTTTCACCACCACTCGCTGATTGGATTCATCCACCGTGATTGCGAATCGGTTTACGGCACGTTGCAGGCTGGAGATCGGAGCCGCAATCGGACCGCTGGAGGCCATTTTGATCAGGCCCCCAAATCCACGATGCAGACTTTCAAATCGCTGATTGTGATGGTTTGTAAGTAGAATGTCTCAGGACTGTATACGTAACACCATTCGCAGGAGCATTCATGAAATTTATTCGTAACATGACTCACCAATGGTAAACTTAAGTGGCCGAAATCAACTTGTGCAATCGCGCAAAAATCGTTTAATACCGATTTGAAAAAGAAAAATCCAATACAAATTAAGATAAACAAGCCTCGAATTAGGGCAAACATAATGCAATCTAGTGCAATGGGAAGAATTAGTGTATGTCTCTCATAGCTGACTCCCTTCAACAACTGAGCTGCTCTCTAGAAGCTTTGCCTTTTATCTAGATTTGTAAGCGGGGCTAGCCCAGCTAGCTGAGCACACTCTCGAATTGAAATGATGATCGAGGATGAAGAAAATTCGCATTACCACGTGTGAACATGTATATTCAGGTTTCATACAGAAAATGTTTTAACACAAATATGCAATATTCATGAATAAATGCTAATTTGTCTAAACTTCAAACCTGATCTAATCTATGAGCAAATGTGGATCATTTTTATGAATCTATTTTATTGGAAATCCTGAAAATGATGATCTAAATGTAATAATTTTAACAATATACCACAAAGAAAGATACTAGAACGTCAATACTGTGCTTCGTTGTAGTCGAGAATTTACTCCAATATCTCCATTATTTCTACATTAGATCTCTGAAGGTTATTGGCAAGAGGTGGAAGATGCTCATTTTAAATCTCATTTGATTTAAATTTAAAGAATGTTGCTAGCGATAACCGCGTCCCCCTTGCGACTGCTCGGAACAACCATAAACAAAATGAATGACATTTGTGTCTTTATAACAACAGTATATACGTTTACCAGTCCACCTAATATCATCGAATTATTTACACTCGCTAAACGTTACTTAAAACGTTACGTTAAATTGTTTGTCTCTAATGAGCGACCGAGATGGCATGAAGAATCCTTGAGAGGAACCAGACTCCCCAATTTCCCTTTGTTAACGACAAAACAACAAGCCGAACGAGGCACTGCCTCTCTTTTGCATGATCACAAACACTTCCCCTGCATCCCAGGCCAGGACACAATCCGGGATCCATATGTCCGGCGGATGATGCCCCGCCCCACTGCTATGGTAAATAAGTGCAGCAGGAGTCGAGCTGTGGAAACACTTTGGTGATTCTAATTCCACACGAAAGGTCGTTATTTATTGCTTTTCCCCGCCTGAAGCAGAAGGCCGTGCCCGTCCCTCCATTCCTCCATCATAACGCTGCTTCGTCCCTCAGCCCGATATAATAAAATAAACAAATGGCAAGTGAGTGAACTTGAATAACCACAAAAAGGTTATTTACATGTGCAGAAACTTCAATCGGCATCAATGCTGACAGGAGCCACACTCCTCCATCAGATAGCACACATACTCTGTGTGTGTCTTTGTGTGTGTGTGTGTGCCTTCTCATTGCTCTGGGATGTTTTTGTTCATTCTGGTGTGATCGGTTCCCAGGGTCTGGAGTCCTCCGTAACATGACATTGTAATCTTGGCCATGTTTTATTTATGGACCGTGCCGGAGCAGATAACGGCTGTTTTAACAAACAAAGATGATTGCTTCAGGGGCCGCTCACTCATCCCGGGGTAATTAAGGCAAAGTAGCTTGTTGGGTTAGCATGCACCCGGCTATCTATTATTTCACTTAAAAAAGGCTGCGTGTGCGTGTGTGTGTGTGTGTGTGTGTGTGTGTGTGTGTGTGTGTATATATGTGTGTCCGCGCACTCGGAGTAGGTTAAGGAGAGCGTTTGAATCAAAAGGTCTTTTGTCATGTCCTATCTGGACATTAATGGTCTCACTGTAGTGCTATCTGAGGACCTGAGGACCAGGAGGCTAAAGTAAAGGAAATAAAACACTCTGCAGACTGCCGTAATGGCAAATTAAGGAAAAAGTCGAGTTACTGAAAACCGCTTTTACAACTGCACCTGATTCTTTTACTACATCAGCACGTGTATCACGTCTCCTAACAATTACATTTTATTAACGAAGGAGTACTTTTTATCCGTTTATTGTTTAATTAAAAGTCATTCACTCTTTTTTTCTCGCACCTGAAGTTCATAATTTTAAAAAGACCCACTAAAAAGCTTTTAGTATTATAATTTGTCTTTGTTGAATTGGGTCAGCTAATAAAATCTGTCTCTATGAGTCGTCACTGGTTGTTCAATGCAAGTCTACATGATTGAGCTGTTATTATCTAAATGATGACCTATTATAAGACAAATGTGCTCACACTACCGTCCACACCTGATGTCCAATCAGAATGAAGAAATCAAGAACTGTGCAGGGAATAACATTTAAATCAGAAACCTGAATCCTATTTGTCGTCCCGCCGCCTTGCAAGATGATAATATTAAATTTGTTATGTTTTGTTTTTTTTTTTTTTTTGAAATCCAGAAGTCAAAATTGAGGTTTGCAGATTGATGGTGAAAATGGCAGGGACAGTGGGGACAACAAGGACGGCGGGGACGGTGATGTGTTTGCTGTAAGCCCTGTCCCTCGCCATGTTTATTTGTAAACTGAGCAGACAATATGAAAAGCTGGGCTGTATAAAGACTCCGGGATGCCAGCTGGCTCAGGGTATTTACCCCCTCAACACACACACACACACCCACACACACACACACACACACCCACACACACACACACACACACACTCAGACAATGCCAATCTCTTAAGCAGATGCCTAAATGCACACACACACACACACACACACACACACACACACACACACACACACACACACACACACACACACACAAACATATATGCATACAAAACCAGAAACTCAACACTGACAAACAGATATTTACATATGAACACACACACACGCACGCACGCGCACGCGCGCGCACGCACGCACGCACGCACCCACCCACCCACACACACACACACACACACACACACACAGATATCATATATACATGCAAAAGTTTTTTTTTTTACGTTTAATTAGGTTTAATAAGAAAATTCCATATAAACAGAACTACACCGCACTACACACACACACACACACACACACACACACACACAAAAGTACACACATCCTTTACTTAAGTAGAAGTACAGATCCTCATGTTTTAAAATACTCGGGTAAAAGTTGAAGTACTGATTATACTTTTTTACTCAAGTGAAAGTAAAGAAGTTTTGGCTCAGACATGTACTTAAGTAAAAAGTAGTTATTACTGCTACCTGTTTTAGCTGTTAACTGGACCTCACATCATTTTAGATAGATAGATAGATAGATATATGTGATAGCCTAGTGGGTTAATGTCAGGGTCCCCCACGAGGATGAGTTTGAGAGTTCGATTCCTGCTTGAGCTGGTAGTTGCTGTGTTGGTAAATAAAACCTCTGGACCTTGTCCACTCTAAAAACATTTCAATTCTGTCCTTTCTGTGTTGGATAAATTTCTTGATTTCCTGGTCTTTAATGAAAGATAACCCCACCAAAAAAACAAAAAAAAAAACAAACAAAAGCACTTCTGTGGTAGCTCAGTGGGTTAAGGCCTGTGCTTGAACAGGGTCCTTAATATAGTCCACGCTGGTGATAAGGTTTCAAAGCCAGTCCTTCTCTCTTACTGCGCTGGCATGAAAAAAGTATGAACCCTCCAAAAAGCACACATGCTTTTCAGCAGTGGTTGCTCAGTGGTTTAAGGCTTGTGCCTCATCTAAACATGCATCCGCGTTTGATCTCTTCCATGGTTCATCGGTTTAAGGCTGGTGACTCGCTGATGGTAAGGGTCAGGGTTTGAATCCTGCTTTCTGCCTGCTAGTTGCGATGACAGTTATGTTCCTGTGTCCTAAATCTTTCTAGCGTTAAATTCTTGTGTTGATGGTTTGAAAAGAAAGATAGACCTGTTCTAATCAAGCTTCCTTTCCTGTTTTTTCCTGATGGCTTAGTGGGTTAAGGCTGGTACTTTGCTAATGTTGGTGGTCAGGGTTCAAACCTGGCTTTCTGTCTGCTAGTCATGAGGTAGGTTAAATTCCTGATACCTACATCTTCATATTCTTGTTTTGATGGGTTAAAAAAAAAGATAGACCTGCTCTAAACAAGCTCCTCAGGTTGTCCTTCCTTATGGTTCAGTGGGTTAATGCTGGTATTTTGCTGTTGGTGGGGTTCAGGGTTCGAATCCTGCTTTCTGTGTTTCTTTCTGGTCTGAATTTTTTGCTTTG
This sequence comes from Silurus aristotelis, assembly GCF_946808225.1. NCBI lineage: Eukaryota > Metazoa > Chordata > Actinopteri > Siluriformes > Siluridae > Silurus > Silurus aristotelis. The sequence continues at coordinate 17,455,739 of NC_139582.1, forward strand.
AAGCATGAAACGAAGGATAGGATCTCTTGCATGAACCTGATATTTAGGACCTTTTTTGGTTCGTTTATAAAACTTTTTAAACAATTTAAAGGAAAGCAAAGGGGTAGGAATCGAACCGGGTGAGTCAGACAGCAGCGACCGCTTCACTGACCATTACACCAACACAGGAGAGGCAAACAAGGCTTTGCTTATTGGACTCTTGGCTTTTCTATAGTTAGGAGACCAGCGTTTTCTCTTAGATCATGATGGTAGAGGGTCAAAACTTCTCCTTCCTGTACATTCTCTCAGTTACTCGAAGTCTATGAGAAGTGACTCAGGTACAAGAACCACATCTCCAACACCTGCACCACTGATATACCATGATTTACCAGCAACCAATTTTGATGGGGCATAGTCGTTCACCTCCCCGCGGTGTCCCATGGAAAACCTGTACCCTCTCGTTAACACTCCTGGAGGAGAGTGGGTATAAGGGCTAAGAAACGACACAGAAGGCCACTGTAAAAATACGAGCCAAATTCTCTTGCTAGAGGGATTGCAACCCAGTAAGAGTCTAATCTCACGGGACAGATACAAAGTGCCGATAGAAAAATGCAAAGGATACGAAATGGAGCCACAACATACAGAACTGGGATTCAACCCAAACCGCTCGGACAACGCGGGCCTGAGAGCAATCTCGCCATGAAGGAGCGTGGTCAAAACGGACTTGTCCGAAGCCACGCTGACGATTTGGTCCCGTCACGTCGTAGAGCATTTACCGTTGCCTCATTCAACGTGCGGACCCTGGCAGATACCATACGTACAAATGGCCACCACATTCGCCATAAGCTGCAGCAGATCATCGCCGGCTGCGAGAAGAACTCCATCGACTTCATCGCCATTCAAGAACATCGACTCAAATCCAATCATCCGATTAGCTCACAAAAGCACGTAAGTGGACGCTGGTGCACACGAACTCAACCAGTGAATGCCACGCCGTCGCCGCTCTCTACAGCGCAAGGCTCGCACCGCACGTCTATGCGGTGGAGCACAAATCGGACTGCATCATCGCCACACATATAGAAGGCAATCCAAAAATATGCATCATCTCGGCTTATGCTCCCACCAACACATCATCCGATGACGCGAAAAATGCCTTCTATAACGACCTGAGCAACCTCATCTTCCAGATTCAGCCACACACCATTATCATCATAGCAGGAGACTTCAATGCGCGCATTGGCCTTGACAGCCACGACTCGAATCCCTCAGTCATTGGTCCGGCATGCCTCTACGACCACTCAAATGATAACGGCCAGTGCATGATCGACCTATGCGAAGCAGCAAAACTTCGACCAGCACACTCCCACTTCCAAAACCGCCTATCACATACACCAGCCCAACGGATAAGCGGCACCAACTCGACCACATCATGGTGAGCACAAAGTGGTGGAAGTCTATCTGCAACTGTCGAGCCTACAACACCATCGACATCGGGTCTGACCACAAAGTGGTGAGTGCACAGTTTCAGATCTCCTTGCGCAGCGCCAAGCGACCACCAGATAGGAGATGCAAGTTCAACTGGGAGAAACTATCCGACCAGAACAACAAGGACAAGTTCAACGTTATGCTGCAAAACAGGTTCAGTTCGCTCATGGTCGGAACGCCGAAGTCAGCAACGCAAATCGAAGAGATCGACAGACGAGCAAACGCGCTAGACACAGCGCTACGTGACACGTGCGAAGAGGTGCTCGGTAAAAAGCGCCCAAACAAGCATCCAAAGTGGGTGAGCCCCGAATCACTGGTCACTCTTAACGGCAACCAACAAGGCGAGCGAACGCTACAAACGAACGCACCTACAAACCCATAAAGAACTATGGCAACAGATGCAAGGCCAGGTATCGGAAGCCTTCAGTCGCGATCAGTCTACATACCTAGACAACCAGCTCATCGCCCTTGAACTCGCCGACCAGAGACGAGAGAGTGGCAAAACCTGGAAAATCATCAACCAGATAGCGGGCGACGAGAACAAGGCCGACCCTACCAAAGTCCGGATGTTGGATGGCTCACTGCCAAAAGGCAAGGACAAGCTGCTTCCTGAGTGGCGTAACAACGCCAACTCTATTGCCGATCTGAGTCACCATCCAGGACCATCTCCTCCAATCACAGCCATCAAGACGACCGCGTTCACACGAAGTGAAATCGCACAGGCAATCACCGACATGAGTCGCAACAAATCACCCAGACCAGACTACGCCATGACAGCAGAGGCGCTCAAAGACGGTGGCGACTTCATTGTGGCCGAACTGCTCACCATCTGCAACCTCGTCTACAAGAATTGTCACGCGCCCAAACAATGGACCACAAGCTACATCATCCCGCTTCTGAAAAAGGGCAACCTCCAACTCATGACGAACTGGTGAGGCATCAGTTTGATGTCCATTGCAGCCAAAGTCTTTAACCGGATGCTCTTGAAAAAGCTACGGAAAAATCAGGCCGGCTTCCCGAAAGGGTCGCAGCTGCATCCAGCAGATCACCATCCTGCAACGCATAATAGACGGGGCGCACTCACAAGACATCCCACTATTCATCACCTTCGTTGACTTCAAGAAGGCTTTCGACTCAATCGACCGAGACATGATGTTCGCAATCCTGCGACATTATGGCATACCCGCGAAAATTGTGGCTGCAATAAGGGTACTGTACGACGAGGCAAAGAGTCAAGTATACGTCCAAGGCCAACTCTCTGAACCCTTCGACATCACAACCGGAGTGCTACAAGGCGACGTGCTCGCACCATTCCTCTTCGACATCATGATTGACTACGTCTCAGAGCGATCAGCAGGAGGGTTTGGATACCTAACGCACAAAGGCAACGACCAAGACAAGAGTGGCCGGACACTGCGAAACACAACACGTATACCGGACTACAAACTCAACGATCTTGCCTATGCAGACGACATCACACTACTCGAAAACAGCGCAGCACAGTCCCAGGGACAATTGGACGCACTCAAACTGAACGCTGGGCAAGTTGGTCTCGGTATCAGCATCAAGAAGACCAAACAGATGCGCCTCAATCTACCCGAAGGCACAGCCGAGACCGAGCCACTTACCATCGATGGCGAAAACATCGAAGTCGTCGACGACTTCAAGTACCTTGGCTCTCACATGGCGTCGAGCGAAAAGGACATCAACGCACGCATTGGCCTTGCATGGGGAGCATTCAACAAGCTCAGAACCATCCTGACAACTTCAACTCTTCGTCTTCATCTCAGGCTCCGCATTTTCAAAGCCGCCTGCATCTCCATCTTGCTGTACGGTTGCGAGACCTGGATCTTAACGGAAACGCTCAGTGATCGACTCGACAAATACGCCAGGGCATGCTACCGGACAATGCTGGGTATCAATCAATCCGTAGACCGAGTTAGGAACTCTACACTCTACAAATGAGTTAATGAGCTACCACTGCACGACACCATCCATCAGCGACAGCTCAACTTTACCGGCAACTGCATCCGCATGGCCGAAGACGAACCAGTCAATCGTTTCGTCCTGTACGAGTCCAAAATTCGACCATCACTTCGACCCGGTGCGCCAAGGAGGACGTATCGACAACAGATCTCGTCATACCTCATTCCTAAGGGCGAGGAGCCACTCAGCACCGAGGAAATTCGAGCATTAGGGAAGAACAAGGAACTGTGGAGGAAACATTTCGTCGTGCCTAAACCGAAGAAGCCTCCGGACCCTTCAACCCTTCAACTTCCTATACCTCGACCGATGATGATGATGATGAATTTTAATGACCTTTTATTGTTTTGTTTTTAAAAACTTCCTATAATGTTTAATATGAAACTAGAGGTAAGAATCGAACCAGGAAAGTCTTTAATCATAGATCGCTAATGGCATTACTTCAAAACTCAAAACTTTGTTAGACATGTAAATAAGCAGGAAAGAGACAAAGACAAAGAGACACAGACACAGACACAGCTTTCGAAAGAGTGAGAAACAAATAGAGAGACAGCAAGAGAGAAACATATACAGTGAGACAGAGACATTTACTAAAAGAGACACAGAGACAATTAGATAGAGTAGAGAGACAAAGATAGCGAGATATAGCCACTTCCTGTTGGAAGTGTTTATCCCGAGCGACTCTTAATGATCTCATTTACTAAATGAGCTGTGGTGAGTTAAGGGTTTGCTCAGGTGCCCAAAACTGGCAGCTTGGATGTGTTAAACATGTATCATATTTACAGCATGTGGTATGTATGTAAGCATATGTACAGTGATTGAATATAAAGGCTATATCAGTGCAGAGACGTGTGGACATCATTAAGAGCCTTTGCTATGTTTCCACATGGACAGTTAATGAGGTGATACCAGAGAAACTGCACCTCTTCAAGTCAAGTCAGGAAGCTTATATATATAAAATTATAGACATTTTACAGATTTAAATGATGTATTGTTTTTATCTGTACGATCAATAAATACAGTAATTTAAGTTTGGGTCGCCATTATGAGGGAAAAACCCACAAAACGCCACCCAGAGGGTAAATTGTGTGAATCATGGCGGATTTGGTGTTTGATTTGAGACTTGGTGCAGAAATAAAACAAAAGTTTACTGATTAAAAATATTTTTATCTGGAGTTTATTTATTTATTTTATATCTAAGAAAGGAGGTCGTGGATAAACGATTTTTTTTCCGTAGGTTTTAATTTCGCCTTTTTTATTTAGTTATTTATTTATGTATTTACATTTTCTATAAAAATGGTGAAACAGAAATGCGCCCTGAATTGATAGCGTTAATAAAATTTCATGGCATTTAAAATAATTTTTCTTTTGACGGCCAAATATACATATACATACATACATATATATATATATATATATATATATATATATATATATATATATATATATATATATATATATATATATATATATATATATATATATATATACATACATACATACATACATATATATATATATATATATACACATACATACATACATATATATATATATATATATATATATATATATATATACACATACATACATACATACATACATACATATATATATATATATATATATATATACACATACATACATACATACATACATACATACATATATATATATATATATATACATACACATATGCATACATACAGTACAGACCAAAAGTTTGGACACACCTTCTCATTCAAGGAGTTTTCTTTATTTTCATGACTATGAAAATTGTAGGTTCACACTGAAGGCATCAAAACTATAAATTAACACATCTGGAATTATATATGGAATTATATACATAACAAAAAAGTGTGAAACAACTGAAAAATGTCATATTTTAGGTTCTTTAAAGTAGCCACCCTTTGCTTTGATTACTGCTTTGCACACTCTTGATGAGCTTCAAGAGATAGTCACCTGAAATGGTCTTCCAACAGTCTTGAAGGAGTTCCCCGAGAGATGCTTGGCACTTGTTGGCCCTTTTGCCTTCACTCTGCGGTCCAGCTCACCCCTAAACCATCTCGATTGCGTTCAGGTCCTGTGACTGTGGAGGCCAGGTCATCTGGCGCAGCACCCCATCACTCTCCTTCTTGGTCAAATAGCCCTTGATGCCTTCAGTGTGACTCTACAATTTTCATAGTCATGAAAATAAAGAAAACTCCTAGAATGAGAAGGTGTGTCCAAACTTTTGGTCTGTACTGTATATATACAGTGAGGAAAATAAGTATTTGAACACCCTGCTATTTTAGTAGTTCTCCCACTTAGAAATCGTGGAGGGTTCTGAAATTGTCATTGTAGGTGCATGTCCACTGTGAGAGACATAATCCAAAAAAAAAAATCCAGAAATCACAATGTATGATTTTTTAACTATTTATTTGTATGGTACAGCTGCAAATAAGTATTTGAACACCTGGGAAAGTCAATGTTAATATTTGGTACAGTAGCCTTTGTTTGCAACTACAGAGGTCAAACGTTTCCTGTAGTTTTTCACCAGGTTTGCACACACTGCAGGAGGGATTTTGGCCCACTCCTCCACACAGATCTTCTCTAGATCAGTCAGGTTTCTGGCCTGTCGCTGAGAAACACGGAGTTTGAGCTCCCTTTAAAGATTCTCTATTGGGTTTAGGTCTGGAGACTGGCTAGGCCACGCCAGAACCTTGATATGCTTCTTACAGAGCCACTCCTTGGTTATCCTGGCTGTGTGCTTCAGGTCATTGTCATGTTGGAAGACCCAGCCTCGACCCATCTTCAATGCTCTAACTGAGGGAAGGAGGTTGTTCCCCATAATCTCGCAATACATAGCCCCGGTCATCCTCTCCTTAATACAGTGCAGTCGCCCTGTCCCATGTGCAGAAAAACACCCCCAAAGCATGATGCTACCACCCCCATGCTTCACAGTAGGGATGGTGTTCTTGGGATGGTACTCATCATTCTTCTTCCTCCAAACACGTTTAGTGGAATTATGACCCAAAAGTTCTATTTTGGTCTCATCTGACCACATGACTTTCTCCCATGACTCCTCTGGGTCATCCAAATGGTCATTGGCAAACTTAAGACGTGCCTGGACATGTGCTGGTTTAAGCAGGGAAACCTTCCGTGCCATGCATGATTTCAAACCGTGACGTCTTAGTGTATTACCAACAGTAACCTTGGTAACGGTGGTCCCAGCTCTTTTCAGGTCATTGACCAGCTCCTCCCGTGTAGTTCTGGGCTGATTTCACACCTTCCTTAGGATCATTGAGACCCCACGAGGTGAGATCTTGCATGGAGCCCCAGTCCGAGGGAGATTGACAGTCATGTTTAGCTTCTTCCATTTTCTAATGATTGCTCCAACAGTGGACCTTTTTTCACCAAGCTGCTTGGCAATTTCTCTGTAGCCCTTTCCAGTCTTGTGGAGGTGTACAATTTTGTCTCTAGTGTCTTTGGACAGCTCTTTTGTCTTGGCCATGTTAGTAGTTGGATTCTTACTAATTGCATGGGGTGGACAGGTGTCTTTATGCAGCTAACGACCTCAAACAGGTGCATCTAATTTAGGATAATAAATGTAGTGGAGGTGGACATTTTAAAGGCAGACTAACAGGTCTTTGAGGGACAGAATATATATATATACAAAACGAATTAAAAATGTTGTTACCTAATGAATGTGTCCAGGCTGAAGATCCACATATAGAACACAAGCAGAGAAAAGATGATGATGATCAGGAACTAGTCTACATCTGTGGTGAGTGAGAGTCAGGACTTTATACACCAGCGGATTAAAAAAGACGTGCAGTAACAGGAAATCGGTTGTTCGGGTGAAATCGGCGCGCAGTGGAAATAAAAAAAATATTTCACCAAATCAATGGATTAAAACTAAAGTAACGAGGGGTTTTTGAAAATGTAAGAAGTAAAAAGTACAGATATTTGTGTAAAAATGTAATGAGTAAAAGTAAAAAGTTGTCTAAAAAATAAATAGTGGATTAAAGTACTGATACCAAAAAAATCTACTTAAGTACAGTAACGAAGTATTTGTACTCCGTTACTTCCCACCTCTGACACACACACACACACACACACACACACACACACACACACACACACACACACACACACACACACACACACAAAATAAATGCCAACTGTAAATATATAATTATCTGACCCTAACAGTAGCTTGCTAGCAAAACTTTTTTTTGGTCTACCATTTGCTAGTATGCTAGCATGTTTTATGCGATAGATTAAAACATAAAATTAGCTTAAGAAAATAACTCATTATTAGCATATGCTAGCACAGTGCAGAGTTTTTTGCTAACTAGCAGCTGGTTATGTTAGGTGTGTGAATGTACATTTTAAACAAAATGCAGCACTTTATTTATTTGCAGACTGAAGGTCATCTAGTTCCTAGGTAGTGTTAGCTATGCTAAGTTTTTAATAGATCCTGCTAGAACAAAGCGGTGTTCCTAGCTGTTTTGCAAATTATGCTGGGTGTGTCATTCACTTGCAACCCGAGGGTAGGCACATACACATGCGTGCACACACACCCACACCCACACCCACACACACACCCACACACACACACACACAGGATCCAGGTAGCCTCTGGCCTTCCTACTGACAAACCACCACGCTACACTGCCAACTGTTTTTTTTCTACTTGTGTGTGTATATGCGTGTATATGCGTGTGTGTGTGTGTGTGTGTGTGTGTGTGTGTGTGTGTGTGTGCCCCCCAGCGAGAAAACAAATTGTTCTCTGTTCCTGTTCATATCAATTGATGTTCTATTAAGTCCAGATGGCCTTGATAGGCACAAACCTGTCTTGCACAAAATACATACAAAATGTTGATGTCTATTAATTTTCTGTCATTCCCACTTCTACACCGGAGAGCTTTAGCCGTGGGCTGATGGCACCCTGACCAATGCCTTCTCCATTCATTCTCCACACACACACACACACACACACACACACACACACACACACACACACACACACACACACACACACTTATTGTACACCGAACATTCCACATTTATCCCCCACTTACTGTTATATTAACCACCACTCTTCCTGGAAGATGTTCCACAAGATAGTGTGCTGGTGAAGATTTGTGGAGATTCAGTCATGAGGGTGTTAGTAAAATCAGGTACTGATGTAGGTGAGGTGAGTAGACCTGGGGTGCGGTGAGTGTTCACATTAATTCTGTTCAAAAGGTTTGAAGTCAGAGGTCAATAGCAGGAGATCTTCAACTCTGAACCTATGTAAAGCATATGTTCATGTAGCTCACTTTATGTACAGGGGCATTGTCTCTAACCCTAACCCTAGTTCAAGTGAAGGGAAAATTTCATGCTATTGCATCCAAAGACTGTAATGTTAATGTATCCAAATGATACATTTCTGATTCTCATGTTCTTGCAGGTTTCAATGTTTTATCTTTTGTTTCTCAGACCCGGCCAGCCGATTTTCAACTCCTCTTGAAGTACTCTTGAACTTCAGCTGCCAGTTCTACCTCATTTGCTCATAGGCCGGACGGAGAATTTGGCCATGAAAGGCATGTTTGGTAACTGGATACAGAGCGCACAACCAAGCAGGCTTCGTCAACTCCCTCACACCCTCACACCCACACCCTCACACCCACACCCACACACAGAGCACAGACTTTCAGAGTTTGAATCCAGAGCTGCAGGCTTAAAAGAACACCGGGTTCAGCAGGGCTCTGGTTTTACTGTGGCTTGTCATTTAGGTCAGCCCGCGGCACCCCATCGCCATTCAAGCCTCTGTCACGGCTTTCTGAGACGAAACTTTCCTCCTTTTGTATCTTGTAAGTCGGCTCGCGTCACTCCCAGCCGGTCGGAAAACATGCGGATGCCTGTGTTTACTGGAGCTATGAAGGGGCTTCCTGTGGTCCGTTCAAAGGCCAAAGCGAGCTTGCTTCACAGAAAGATTTGATGCTTTCTCTGGCACTCAGCACACTTTCACATTTTACATCACAGCGGTTGATAGGTTTGGGCATCGACCCCCTTCGGAGTCGGCACTGCCTGATTGCAGGGTCCGGCAGTCAGACGAATGCGGCGGTGATAAAGAAAGAAAGAGTAATATTTTTATTTCGCTCGCTTGCGTGGCATTTCCACAGACTCGTTTAGAGCAAGAGATCCATCCTGACCTATGGTGTAAACTTAATTCAGTAGTTTGGAGACTCAATCCTCAAATCCTTAGTTTGGAGACTTAAACACATAAACTCAACCAATGCATTCATTTATTGAGATAGCCAGAATTCCCCTACTTTAACCTCTCAAACTCAAATCTAGTGTCGTTTATAAATTGTTCAAAAACAGATTTTGGTGTCTGAAGATCCAGTTCCATTTTTGTTAATGGAAACATAGTAAACTTGACAATAAATGTCTGAAGTGTAAATGGGTCATGGGTTTAGTAGAATTAGAACATTCGAAAAGAGTTTAAATCGTTCGGTTGGTTGCTAAAGTGTTTTATTCCTCTTATGCAGCAGAAATCCACCAATTACCATTGGTTTAATTTGTCAAAGGACATTTCATTCATTTAATACTGTTCGAATGTGGATCAGATACAAATTCTGGCACCTTTGCAAACCCTGGAATTGATGCGAGCTAAAAAAACACAGCCTTTCGTAAACCCGAGTTAATAAATCAGCTTCAATGTTTTTTTTCTTCAACCTGGTGTGAATATCGATTTCTTTCTTTTCTGTGTTCTTCACCCAGAGATCCTGCATTCTTTCGCCTACACACTTCTCCTCCCCAGCGACCTCGGGATCACTTGTCAGGAGCTCAGACTGCACTTGACCGCCAGCCCTTTTTGTTCCCTCGGAGCGACAGGATGTAAACGTGTGAGGGCAGAAAACGAGGGGTTAAGGCCGACACTCGGCGTGCGAACTGCTCCAACCTGTTCTGATGGTTTACATACCTCATTTCGATATCAGCCAGCTCGCCCCAGGGCCAGAGAGGGAGTGAAACCCAAGATCCAACCTTAACTCTTCCTCCCACCTTTGGTAAGCAAAAAAGAGGACCCCTCTTCTTCTTTGTGTGTGCGTAAAAATGATCTGACCTTGAGGTGTGAAGCTATCTAGACATCTTTTCTTTTAGCGTCAAATGAAAACTTCCTAAAAGCGGGAATGGGGGCGCTTACCGAGCTTTCAGTCTCTGTGATTCTTTTTTTTTGATAAAGTCGTAGCATTTACCCTCAATACCTCACATGATAAAATCTTTTTTTTAATTTTTTTTTTTATGCAGATCATTGTTTGAACACCGAATTTTATATATATATATATATATATATATATATATATATATATATATATATATATATATATATATATATACATATATTTATATATACATTTTTTTTTTTTTTTTTGCCATCACTTGCATATGTGTCTGAAAGATAAGTTGACCTTTCCAGAATCGGCATCAGATGGAACGCTTATTGAAATATTCTCATGTAGCAAGATTAAAAATACGTAGAAAAAAAAAAAAAAGAAGAGGAAAAAAACGCATTGTGGTATTTGTGCATGTTGTTGTACAGTAAAGGCTATTAAAGCGAGAGTTCCTAGAGCAAGTTGGTGCCACAACCACTCCCTCGATCGCCCCAACCCCACCGCTCCCTTCCCTCCTTCTCAGACCTCTGCATACCATTTTCTCTGGTTGCAACGACATTCCAGGAGAACAAGACCAGACAGCGGTGCTGGGATTGAACACGGCTCTTATATTTCTTTAGGGAGAAAATGTTTCATCGAACAAGCATTTTTTTTTACATGAAACGCAACAAAACCACATATCTCTCTGTAATTAAATATAATATTGTCATAATTATAGAATGTGTGCACATCATAAAGACATACATTGATCTAGCTAACGTACAGAATGTAGCTTGCTAGATAGTTCTGAGGTTGCAAAACGCAATTTCAGAGTTTCCTAAAGAACACATCAGATTTCCATTTATTTCTATGCATTTTATTATTAAATTTTTTTCTCATGCAATTCCTATTGTATTCTCATTGGTTTGTTACCTTAACGTGTACAACTGTTCTCTGTTTCATATTGATATGATCGCTAGTTCTTAAGTCATATCATGAATCTTGCAGAGCGCTCAGTGCTGACATTTGTTTCGCGATCAAATGTTTCTGGTTTTTCCGTCTCTGTAGTATGTTTCTGGATACAGATTATTTTGCTGTCAGGTTGCTTTTCTTTGATAGTTTTATAAATTTCACCTCGGGTTTGCGCACCTGTGCCCTGCCTTCATGAACCCTGCATTACAAAACGCTGCGTTTGCCGACAAGCATCCGTCGATGGCGGACCGTTCCGCTGACAACCAACTTCTCTCAGCACTTAAACAATTCTATTGAAAATTTCCATGAACGCAATCTAGCCGAACTCCAACATTATATTCAAAACCAGCCAGTTAGGGTCAAACAAGCCGGAATATTGGAATGCGGATTCACTCAAGTGGACCATTAGTCTTCATAATAAAATGTATCCCATGTCAGCGAGCATGCAGCGCGATTAATATTCGCCTTGCTTGCATTTTCCCTTACTCAGACCGTCCCGGCGCATGCAGGCCCCAGACCTGCCTAGTGCAATTAGAGTGATATATAGGTCCAGGCTGTTTCCTTCAAGGGTGAATCCTTCCTCCAGGTCATTATCATGGCTAAGACTGGAGCTGCACTAGTCGGACATAGAGCTCTTCTTGTCCTCATTTTCATAATCCTGCGAGTCCGATGCCAGAAAAGCAAGCAGGAGCACAGTGGGGTTGATTCAGGAATTTGCTTGTGTCAGGTGAGGGCATGTTGGACTGTTACCAGCTTGATTACGCAAATATAACGATTGTACCTGTAACTCATCCTCCAATGTAATGGAAAGCGATCAGTCTTTTAGAGCATGGAATCGTGGCTGGAACTACACTGTCTCACTGCCATGCACAAAGTAAAATGGTCTTCTTTTTTTCAGTCGGCATCCCTAAAAATTTCAGTACATAATTGGACCTTTAGGACTACTGATATTTCTCTAAAGCTTTACTCTAAACGCTAATTCAAAATACACCATGTGCACCTACCCAGAAAAACTCCAGAGACATGGGAAAGTACAGTTTGCTGTCATTATCTGAGGTTATAAACAAGCTAATAATCAGCTGATTGGCTCCCTCTAGCTCAATAAATGCAAGCATGAGCACTGTGGCATGCCCAGCAATGCCAAGCTGCCACTAGGTGGCCCTTAAGCAAGGCCCTTAACTCTCACCTGCTCAGTTTTATCAATGAGTTTAGTGTAATCACTCTGGATTAGGGTGTCTGCCAAATGTCATCAATGTTGTTCAGGTTTGCGGTTTAAGAAAAAGTTTGAAGGCCCCCCTAGGGGAATCTTTTTTTTTTTTTTATGATTGCTAATCATCGAAATCAACTAAAGAAAATTAAACGAATTAGAATATAACAGTTCTAGATCAATCATGATCTTTATGTAACCATTCAATGTGATTACCTTCAGAGTAGACACACTACAAAGACATAATTATTGATACCGGAGATTTTTCGCCCAGATGTGGTTCTTGCGCAAACAGTTATCATAAAGTTGGAGGCACACAATTGTAAAGGACGTCTTTGGATGCCGATTATTCCCGCACTTGAACTAGGAGACTCAAACCTGTACCAGCATCACACAGCCACTGTGTAAGATATACAGTAACACCATGAAGATATGCTTTACATGTGTTTAGGCGACGATCTCCTGCTATAGCGGTCTGACCTCAACCCAGTCAAACAACTATTGGATGAACTTGAACACTGTCTGCACTTCAAGGCCTCCTTACCTCACCTATAATGATAGGAGCTTCTTTAGAAAGCTAAGAACCCCTTAACCATTGGAGGAACCCTTGAAGAACATTTTGAAGGACATTTCCATTACGACATTTTCAGACATTTTGCTTAAGAGTGGTTTAATTGCAAGAGCGTAGTATGTAAGCATTCAACACAACACACAGCAACGTTCCACATAAAAGCAGAAACCCGAAAGCACTTTGCTGTTTCATGTCAAATTTACATCACAGTCTGCTTTAATAAAGTCTGGACATTTCAATGGATGCCAAGAAAATATGAAAAAAGGGTCATCTGAATATCACTAGTTTATCCTGATGGCATATGACAATGCATTTCAATGGCTTGAGAAAAGTATGCTCTTCTCCAGACAAACAAATAACTAAAATTAGAACGTAACCTGGAAATGCTTTATCTTATTTAATGCATCTGCATCATTAATGCAACACTTTATTCAAACTATCTAGAAGTAAAACTTTGGCAGGCGTAAAGAAAATAAGAAAATAAAACATTTGAATGCACGCAACTGTAGCTGGTAATGAAAATTTAAAGCAACCTTAAAAACAACAACAACAACAAAAACCTGTTTTTAAGTGCTGACACTGGAGACTCCTTCTTTTTTCATACTTTACAATAGTCAATAAATTTTATTTTCATTCATACTTTTTTACTAATCTTAAATCAGTCTAGCTGTTGTTAAATGTAATCAACATCATCTGACCAATCAGATTTGAGAATTCAGTAAAAAAATTTTAATAATTGAAATAATAATAAGTTTTCTAATCCAAAATGTTACATTTCAAACAAACATTGATACGAAAAGCTCCGCAAAGCCGTTTCCAGACACAAAATTAATGCAACTAACCATTGGGGGCTGCTCATATTTATCTTTTCTATAGAGCCAGCCTAAAAGGAGGAAGAGAAAAAAAGGATAGCATGCTGAGGGAGGACCTAAATTACACATTCACTACATAACAAGGTAGGCAGACAATCTGTGCAGCTGCCCCTTTGCATTCCCAGGCAGATATTGATGTCAGCGGAAGCTAAATAAAAGGCGGTCTTAAAGGAAATGAGGAGCGAGAGCGTCTTTCGCCCATAAGGGTCTCCATATGGGACCATGTGGATGGAGCTCCTTCATCATCCTTTCACCTGCGCTCCGACAGATGGACGGAGAGGGGACCGATCGGCCGTTAATTGCCCTTTTCCCTGCTTTTGTCGTGCCGTGGTCCTCAGGTTCACCGAGCCCACTCTAATTAAAGAGCTTTGAGAGCGAGAGCCAGGCATCTGGTCACTGCCATTCTCATTTCCACTCACCAAACAGAGACGGCCAGACAATGATAGCCAATTATCTTGTTTATTTAAAAAACGAAGAAAGAGGAGGAGGCCAGTCTAACTGGGTAATGATTAGTACCGATAGCAGTGCGACAGGCTGCAGAACATCATGAGGAGCTCGCTGGAATTTAGAGATGCATACTAGGATATAGGAAATCGTCCTGGATTTTTGGCCCTATTTCCTGACACATGCCTCTTTAAAGCAATGAATGATGAAAGTGACATTTTGGGAAAATATTAACTTTATATTTTGTGTAAAAATAAACCAAGCAGGAGAAAAACAGCACCGGGAAACTGGAGCTTAAAAAATACAGATATACGAACAAATGAATGAACTGCAGTTATACGTTTGACCGGATCGACATTATAAATAAGTAAATTATAGATCCTTGTCAACCAATCGGAATTGAGCGTGAAATATGCTCTGACAGTTCTCATAAAGCACGTATTATCTACATCTAACATCTGCCGTAAAACATATGCTAAGTAGTAGTGGAAAATTTGCATGTTCTGTAGGCCTTCTGGCATCAAATAAGACAATTACCAATTCTGTCTGGCACGTTTTCCTACGTCGTCGAAACAGTCTTGTGAACAAAGTGTAGCTTTTAGCTTGTTTGACTATCGAACCTCATAACCCAATGTAGCTCCAAATTTTCTCACAATTTTCACCCCAGTTTGATCTTCTTCCTTGGCTGGTCCTATTTAAGGTGTTATGTTTGTTTTCAGAGCTCTTAATGGGCCAGCCCCCTCTCCGACATGGCCTTAAGTTTTCCCAAGGGTCTCTGAGGTCTTCGAGGTTAGCTCCTGTGGTCCGTTCCACAATCTCCACCCGAAACCTGAAGGTGAAGGTTAAAATACCTTTGCAGACGCTGCTCAACGATGTACACTTGCACTTGTACTAGTACTTGCCTTTCTTTTCGTGCTGAATATCGATTTAATTGAAGAATTAGCGGTGCATCGAGCCGGAGTTTAGAGCGACACAAGGACATGGAAATGACGCCGAAGCGAACAGGCCCCTGCTATGATATGTTTAATAGCTTCTTTTGTGCTGAAGCGTCGCACCAAAGAGTCTCATGACACTTGGAGAATATGAGAGACAGTGACTTTGCGGTGATTAATTGACATCTTGTCTGTTGAGGAGGGTATAACAGAAAGCTAGTCATGCTAGGTCTCACTAACCTTACTGCTCTGTCAGTCCTGTATGTGGAATGACTCACATAAGCTATGAACTGTTAGCATGCTAATTAATCAGCTTAGCGTCTTTATTTTGGCTCTGTACACAACCAAATTCTCACAAAATAAATTCATTAAGGTCTCATCAAACTTACTGCAATTACATGAAAACAGCATCAAGTGCCTTCGAGCTCCCCTGAGAATGCTCCAGTGCTAAAGGTGGCACTACTAACATGACATACTATGGAAGTAAGTTCATCAAAGTCATCCATTTATTTATCTATGATGAGCTCAAACTCATTTTAGTTTGTGAAAGCAAGGCTACATTTCTAGAACTTTCTCCAACCCTTATTTTTAAGTATAGTGGTCTTTTAACTCCTGGATAAGATCAGTTGAGTTCTGTCTGTCAATTTTGTAAATTTCCAGTTTATTCCTATGAATGCCTGTTAATTCCCATGGAAAGTTTCCAGTCTTGAAAATTCCCAGAATTTCGCAACCCTAATGCTACCCGATTAGTTCAGAAGTAAGCGTAGTGGTTCCTCAGGTCTTTAGATTATGATCACTAAACATCTATAAATTTTTTTCCCCACTCTTTTTAATTCCTTTAAAAAAAAATTCCTACAATTAGTTGAAATATTCCTCTATTTATAAACAATGCATTGAGTTTGGACCAAGCTGGTTGTTTACAACAAATTTCATGCTGAGTTGATCGTTTTTTTTTTGCACTTATGTAGGTGACCTACTGCTTTCTTTGTGCCGTGTTCTGCTCCAGCGGATCAGCAGCAAATCTCGAATTTTGGGGTGTGTGACATTAAAATCGGATTCCACGGCTTCTTAAATTGAAAAGCAAATCATTTCACAGCTAATGTGCTTAATTTGAGGAAATAATTCATTTCAGCTACAGTTGTTCTTTGCATATAATTCGCATGTTGGTGTTACCGGTTCTTGATTAAGAAGCTTTTTTTTTCTAAAAGCAACAAGAAATTAGAAAAGAGATATTTTGGTGCTAAATCCAAGGAAATGTTTTACTTGTTGTAGGAAAAAATGTTTGCTTATATGCAATTAAGGAAGCAAGGTCTTGATTTAACACTATGAAGCTTCAAACGTATACCAGAAAAAACAAGACTAGATAAAACGATCTCTTCCTAAACATAAAGATGTGCAAACAAGCAATTTCTCGTGCCGGCATTGTTTGATTGGACAAGGGCATACACAAAGTGAGGAACTCGACTGATTAGAATAAATAAATAGATAAAACGCTGAGTTATATAATTAAATGATGAATAAATAACTTTATAAAAGCTGATTGATGTCCATGGATGCAGGGCTTCCTAATGGTTGGCTTTGACAGTGATTGCAAAGGCCCATTTAACAGCTGATGTTTTGTTATGATTGGACATGTCACTCGTCCTCCACTGATTAAAAAGAAGCAAAAAAAAAAAGAGAGAAAGAAAAAAAAAATCTACCCGACGTGCAACGTCCCCTATTTATTTTTTTTTTCTAGGCGAAAAAGATGAGTGCATATTATTTTGTCAATCCTGAGAAATCGGTGACATTCAAATTGATGCCAAAGATGAGAAGTGCCCTTTTCTCAAAGCAGATGAATGAAATACTATATAAAAATGCTATATTTACATAGATGACTGGCAAAAGAGTGACCTTGAGTGCTCTGGAGATTGACTGCGTTTGTCCTGACCTTGTTCTCATGTGTCTTGCATAAGTATTTGCACCCCTTTCCCTTTAACCCTCTGATTTGTGATTGGATAAATATTCACGCTTTGTTTGGGGTAAATTAGTCCTGGAATGTCCGGGAAGTCTGGAATATGCTCAGTTACGGTTTAGTTATGAAATAACAGGGACCTTTAACCTTCACTGACCACCTGGCTGCTTTTCTGACTAATCCCCCTTTTTCCAATGACTCTTGGATGACTCCATTCTTTCCATTTTTTGAAAGAACGGGTTTAATAGCGCCATTTAAAGTTTGGAGGATTTTAATACCCGAATGCAGCAATCTTCTCCACCTTGTTTCACACTCTTGCGGAATGTTCCCAGTGTGTGTTTTACTGTGAAGCAGACATGGGCAGACTCTGGTGATAAGCAGCTCACCTTGCACTCTGCCGGCTCCCGGTGAGCTGTCACTGTATGAACAGAGCTGCAGCACAGGACAGACTGAGGAGTGCTGGAGAGCTGTTCCCCCCCCCCCCCCCCCCCCTTCAACCTGAATGTATAAATATATTATTCAGATATGGACTGCTGTTTACCTGTGATGCTCCCTGCACTTTTACAGCTCCGAGGGTTGAAACCTGGAGGTTGCGTTTGAGACTCGAGCTCCGCTTGTACTCCTGACCCAAAGTGTCAGAGTCGTGTCGAACGCCTTCGGTGTGACCTGCTTTCTGGCTTTCTAGGAAACGATAACTTCATTTATGGATAAAGTGCCTTATAGGAATGTCAGCTGCACTTGTATGCTTAGTAGATACTTTTAAAGAAAACATTATTGTAAAAAGAGCATTTGGGAGTATAGCCAAAGGGCAAAATCAATCATTTGGTACCTTTTTACTGGAACAAACAACATTTTTATAAACTGACCCATGGCTCCATTGCTTTAAGTTAAACTTTGATGTTTAAAATGTCTGGTGGCATTGTTATGCTACAATTATTTTTGCTCTTATAGCTGGCCTGCACTTGTTCGGAGGAATTAGTGCACATCAAAGTTCTTCAAACTGACCACATTTACCCCTATAGTATTATGGACTATTTCTATCTTGGAGGATGTGAGCAATTGTACTTTGACTCCGCCCCCTTTACAGTGCATGGGGATTGATCAAATAGTTAGATGTGAATTATATGCGTTGACCTTCACTCTCACCAAATCTCAACCCACAGCTGAGGGAATATCTTGTGGAGGAACAGTTCTGCATTTCTACATCATCGTACACTAATGCTGTACTCTGTCCAGGTGGAAGAATTTTTTAGTTCCACCACAACCATTGGCAGAATGAAGCATTTACTTGAAAAAAAAAGAAAAAGTAATCCATAACAATCCTTATATTCGAACTCATTCATATCTAAATGCCATGTAGACCTGGAAGGCTAAAGCCTGGTAAAGGTTTTGGCATCTTCCCAACTGCTATAACATTCATAATCAGGCAGTTCTGCTATAAAAAAGGATGTGCAACTGCAGAATGTCACTATTAAACCTTTAATGTAGCGTCGGTCTGAGCGTGTATTATCGTTTATTATAAAAAAGAGACTGTCGCATTCAGTGGCCGATAATAAAAACATGGCTCTTTGACTCTTTGAGAGGTGGAACATGTTCCTATCACCTATGTCATTTCAATATGTTTTTTAATCATACCAGGTTACCGCGCTAAATCTTTCCCGTCTCTATTTTCATCATTCGCATCACGGACCTGACACAACACATCCCAGCAGGCGGCCGAGACTACATGATATTTTCTTTTTTAAATTAAAAAGACAAATGCCAAGCACTGGGCAATATAAAAGCTATAGTGCGGAGTGAATCCGGGGGCATGTTTTCACACCCTTTATCCTGTTAGAAAAGCCCTTTGTGTGGCGGCAGGGGGAGTGGACCGAGGCTCGGGAATAAAGACAGCGCAAGGCAGAAGTTGGGTGTTAATACGTAGATTGGCCGAAGATTACAGCAGGTTTTGGGGAGATTCAGCCACCAGATTTAACTTGGCGCTTTCTCTCACTTGTCACCATGCCAACTGCATCAGGAACCCATTACATGGCTCTGCATCTCAGAACAGGAGCTTTTGAATGCCAAAATATAAGACTATCACTTCCTAAAACACACTAAGCCTCTCATTTTGGGAGGAAAAGTTATAAAACATTATTTTGATCAGGGGTTTTGTTGTGAACCCCATTTTCATATAAATAGAGTCAATGGCTTTTTAGGTATGAAATTAAAACAAAGCCTATTTAAAGCGGTTATTTTGATTAAAACACAAATGCATGCGATTTAACCCTCTATTCCGATCACATATGACATATTAGAGTATACGTTAAAAACAGCTTTTTACTATTCAATAAAAATCGTCAGCTGTGAGCTTTTAGAGGTACAAACAACTTTCCTAAAATAGACATTAAAACATCTTAAATTCGCTGTTTAAGGTCTTAAATGATTTTAAACGGTTCTTACTTTCCCCACGTCCATGTAATGCTCCCTCTAACGCTCATTGAAATGCTCCGACAGCACTTCAGAGTGTTTTTTTTGTTGTTGTTGTTTCTGTGGTGTTGCAGTTCTTTCTTTTGCTGGTCCAAATATAATTTGCTGTATTACGACCTCAAATGAGACCGACGTGCAACAGCCAATCACCTTTCTGTTATTAGTGCAAATCTCTATTCGATTGTACTACAGATGTAAAGCAGAATTTATTTTTCAGCTATGGGGAAGGAAGTGCAAGTTAAGCAATACTTGGCTTGAAAAAAAAGTATTTAGGTTTTGGCTAAGGCCAGTTTGCTAACAGCATATTTGTGTGCGTGCTTTTGATTTCATGCAATAGGGCTTAAATTAAATTCTTAATGATTTTAAAAAGTCTCAAATTTGACTCGGTGAAACCTGCAGAAACCTGTCCACTTCTCCGGTCTTGATTATCCTACATTAAACAAGCTTCCACTCATCTGCATCTTTCCCACAAGAAGATGAAAATGCGCAAAATAACTGAACCCATTCTGCTTGTTCCTATTCAGTTAATCGTTCTTTATAGGCATACAGGCCAAGGCACAAAAACAAAACAAAAAAAAGGCTAAATTGTAGTCTAGGTGGCTTGCTGGGGTATTATTTCACCCAAGAACCAGTGTTTAGTTGACAAGCGGCCTAAGCTTTTCTTTCTATGCTTGATCAAAAAGCCAGGCAACAGATGTCAAGCTTTTGAATTTGCACCCAGAGCATGACCTCGGGGGTCAGGCCCCATACACGGTGGCTCGGCTTCAAGCTGTGCCCAGACAGGAGAGTCTCCCTGGGCACAAACGCCCAGCCAGACAACCATCTCAGCATTCCCTTGCTCTCATCCTGACCGCGATGATGCCCCCGTTAAAACACCCCTGAACATGTTTCTTGTTTGATGCAGACACGACAAAGGACTGCAGGCCTTTTCTCTGGCTGTTGGAAGAGGTGAGGGTGGGGCTAAGGGGTTAGCATGGCTTCCTCCCTGGGAAAAAGAAACATCAATAGAGCGGGGCATTAGCAAAGCTGAGGAGTAGGTTACTCTGGAATTAAGGAACGTTCACTCTGACTGTTTATTTCAGTATTGACGAGTTGGAAGTCAGAAAGTCGCTCAGGTGCTGTGCGTAGAATTTAATGCTAAATTGGGGCAGTGGAGTAAAAATGAATGGAGGCAGACTTTTGTCATAATGGATCCCTTACCTTTTTGCAAAATACTGGGAGCATGGTGGAGGGAGAGGTGCAGGGAGAGGTGATGCACTTGGGTGAATTTTTCTCCTTCGCCATCATAGCATGTCTCACCTAAGTCACGCGAGTCCTTTAATTTGAGCGAACACAGCGTTTCTAACTTTAGCTGTACCTTTTCTATGGTCATCGCTTTGTCCATGTACACAGTTATTTGAGCTTGTGACTGACAACATCAGCATTAAGCTAATTTTCCCTACAAATTTAATGAAGTCCCTGAAGATGCACTTCTTGGCACGGGTTCAAGGCACATATGCTAACCATACTATGCTGGAAAAAATACAAATTAGCGCCATTATGTTCCTCTTTATTAATTTTTGTTGTTTAGACCAGCATTAACGCCTTCATGTCATAGTCAGCCAATATGTCAATATGTTAAAAATTTTAGTTTCATGGATAAGTATTTGATCTTCTGTTAAAAACATTTTAAGTCTTGCCACTGCTAATATAACCCTATCTTTTTTTAAAAAAAGGTATCTATTCAATTGAATCCATTTTTATTTATAGAGAACAAATGACATTGTCTCAAAGCAGCTTTGTGGAGATAAAGTGGTTATAAAAGACTGCATAAGTTCGTTCTTTAGAATTGTAAGTTTGTCCCTAATGAGTGACTCAGTGGTGTTTGTGGCAAGAAAAAACTCATTGTGATGGCATGAGAAAGAAACCTTGAGAGGAACCAGATCAGGTATCTTTTAAATGAAATCAAAAGTAATGTATGAAACCTGAATGCCTGACACAGCAGCACCATGACATCAGTATGAGCAGTGGTGGACAGTAGCATAGTAAATGTAATTCGTTACTGTACTTAAGTAGCTTTATTGCGTATCTGCAACTCAGTCTTTCCTTTTTAATTATGAGTGAAAAAAAAATAACTGGTCAAACATGCAGCAAAGCCACCATTTAGGGTAGATCGCATGCTCTGTTTCGAACTTGTTTCGATTGCTGCTTGGAGGTATCTATTCAGTTCAGCATCGGTTCAACACTAAGCGGAACATATTGAGAAGAATAAATGATAGAAGAAACTCTTAAAAAATTATGTTTTGGGCTCATGATCATTTGAAGAGTTATCAATCAGTGTTTAAGTCATTAATATCATTCTGTTAATAGATTGGTGTACTAAGAGTAACATTAGAGTCATTAAGTAACATTAGAGTTGATGAAGTTGATTTTGTCTTGTGACAAAAATGATTGTTGTACATAAATATGAAGGCAAATACTTATGTGCCTTTCCTCAAGTGAAAGTTTAAAGAGACACTTATTTTTACTGTAGTCATATTTTCAGGAAGCATTGCAGCATCATCCGCCACCAATGTGCATAAGATGCAAACGGCTAACGGGGTTACAAGAATGAATGTGGATAAACTTGTACTTGCCATAGTTATTTTGTTTAGAAAGCGATTGGAGCTACTAGGAGGATGATCCATTACAGCATGACTGGCAGCAGGGTTGAGGGTTTGTCAGTTCAGCACAGTTCCTGCTGAGGAGTGCAGCCCATCCTGCATTAGCATCCCTGCATTAACATAATTCCCCTGAACTGCCTCTGCACCTCCGTGATGCTACCTGCCACGCTAAGACTTCTTAATTGAGTCGTTATAACGTGGCATTGTTTTCCAGGGGTATGTGTTGGTCAGACAGGTGCGGATATGTCTTACTGAATAGCTGGGTTTGGGTGGGGGGGCACGGTGGGGTAGGGGTTGGGGTGTCTGAGTGTTTGAGTGTATAGTGATCTGGACGAGGTTTGTGCTCTTTGTGTCGTGAAAGAGAAGGGAATTGTTGGGGTGGTGGTGGAGGAGGAGGAGAAGAAGGGAGGTTTAACATGCCTCAGGGGACAGGAGACATACACTCTGCTATCTGTGCAGCAAGGTGAAAGAGTTGTCCAGCTAATTATACAAGCAAAGCCGAAGCATTCTGCTTGAGTGGCTCTGCCCTGATGAGCTGACAGAAGAAAGCTAAAGGATGCCATTTGGAAAAAAAAAGAAGAAATGAAGAAAATGGGAGAGATGAATGTCTTTGGTCATGGAGTGTAATCCCACGCCTGCTTTTATCAGCTTTTCTCCGCTGCACCTGAAACGTGGCCTGCCGCTTTCATGGTAAGCCTCAGCATAGCAAAGAAGAGATGCCTTGCGAAATTTGAGCTCCCATATTTTTTTTTTTTTTTTTGCTCCCTCCTTCCCACCTCTGTTGTTGTGTGCCTATGATGCAGAATTATTCAAATCCCTGCATCGGCATCAGTGCCTTTTTTCTCTTTCTTTCTTTCGTTCCCTTTTTTGCTCCTGTGGCAGTGGTTGAAATAAAGGCGGACTTGGTGCAGATGCCCTCGGGACTGGTGGGGCGTGAGGTGAGCGCTGATTCAGACTGCACCGTGCCACCTTGAAGCTGTACTATTTGTCCTGCCTGGGCACCAAGCACCAGGCTTGGCTCGAGGCAAGGGTCCTAAAAACTATGCAAAAAAGCAAATGCTTAGCCCTTTAATATGGCCCTGGTGCACGACACAATCTGCATATGAAATGTGCAGACACAAACAACATGCTTTTCATCCACGGGGTTAAGGGAAGACTGAGGTGCACTTCAGAGTGTGTGAGGAGAAGAATAAGGAGATTTGACTGCATTTTCATTTTAAAGCAGCGCAGGATTTTAGAGTATTGAGAATCTTGTTTTTGCAGTAGGCATGTTTGTGAGTGTTGACAGGGCACCTTCGCATGGTTCATGGGCGGAAGTAGTCAGAGCTCCGGGGGCTGCGAATCACTTGTGTTTGCTCGGCACGCACTAGCAGTCAGATCCGTATCTTGGCCCCTTTGTCTTAGCGTATCAGGAAACAGAGCGTGAACGCACTTGGACAGCCAGAACCAGATGATCGGGTCAAAGAGGTGTCGGATCACCAGATTGGAGGCTTCTGGGCCAACGTGACCCCTTCGCTCTGTGAGCACCTTGAACTTCTTCAACCCTGCTGTCATGACAATGACTGCTACATCCTACCAGCGGACCACAGCTCAGATCTGAGAGCTGGAAATGGTGAGAATGGAAGGAGGCACGCTTAGCATCGCAGTATTTCCCAGCCCTTGTGCATTAACCTCTCAGTGTAATTATGCATAATTGCCCTGCCACATGGAACTCAGAATGCATGAGGTGGGGGATCGGCTAAAGGCTCAAATATAATGTATGTTATGTTAAAGTATTCATAACACTGTCTCGTCTGCAGAATTGCCCTTGACTCAAGCACGCCCTTTTAGCAGCCATCAAAGGGCAGCAATATTATCCAAAGCTCTGGGTCTGGACAAATCGTACTCTTGTCAGAGTTTCTGGCTTCATCTGAGGCCCATCTCTGGCGATTCCAGCCTGGGTAGGGGGCACATTTAATGGCCTTGTGAAGGAGCTGCAAATAGCCTGATTTGACAAGGAATGAGCCAGAGGGAAGTGGCCTAAAATGGGCCATGTGTAATGACCCACTGGGCTGCCCTTTTTGCCAGACATGACAACTTTTCTAATTAGGCAGGAAGTTAATTTCTTCAAGTAAGGATGAGTTGGGTCCACCAGCCCATTAGTCGGGGAATTAGGGAATCAGACAATTTTTTGTCTTAAAATGTTTTTTCTTTTTTTTCCAAAGCAAGCAAGAATGATTTAGGTCCACCAGCCCTTTACTTGGAGAACCAGGGAATCGGATCATATTTGTTTTAAAATGCAACCTGGTTTTATTTACTCATTGAAAAGAAAATGTATAAAACATACTTTACAATTTATGCCATTTGTAAACGGTAGCTAACATCATCTACACCGAACTTCCAATCGGTTTTTGAAACGTGTTTAAAAATACAACATGGCAGCAATGCCATCAGCTATAATTCTAGCTCTCAAAGTCTGTCTTGCTACCTTTGAGGCCTACTTTAACCACTTAACATCACTTAATGTCACCGACCATACTAGACGAGCTCTCCCCTGATGCCGCTAGCTTGCTAAATGGTTTGCTAAAAAAAAAAAAAAACTTTTTATTTAATCCTGGCACCTTGCCAGCAGAGAGGTCAATGCTAATTCTGCCCACTTTTACATAGCTGGCATGGTGGATAGCCCTTCTCTTCCGTGTGCGAGTTCCCGGCCTGTGCCGTCACTCTCGCAGTGTGTCAGGGTCTCATATCCATTCTCCTCTCAAACACTTATTCTTTCCTCTTGGCCTCTTGGAGGCACGACTGCCAGAATTAGGGAGCAATTAATGTCAGCGTTGATGGCAGTGGTTATGTTAAACTGACTTCTGCCTCCCAAATTTAAGCCCATTTATTCCATTGTTCATTAACTGGGAGGGTTGAAATTACTGTCAGATGAAGAAATCAGTGTCAGGTGGAAATGGCCTGGGCGGGAGTGTGTTTTCGCTGCACCTGCCCCTGCCGTGCTCTCGCACTCTTTCTCTCACACACACACACACACACACACACACACACACACACACACACACACACAGCAGCGTCTAATGGCCCTTATAAGTTAAGCTCTTGTGCCAAGATTTGTGTCGGACCGAACACTCGCTGAGGCAGCATCTCACCTTGTGTTACACCGGAGAACCTGGATTGAGCATCGCACCCCGATCCATGCTTTACCGCTAGCAATTAAATAGTCAAAACATTGCCGTGAATCGACTCGCCTGCATCATGTGATCGCAACAAATGCAAAGGCGAAGGACGAGGTTGCGACGACACGCTTTCGAATCTATATGCATAGCATGTCGCGTGTATCCCTGTTAGCAAGGCCAAGTGCTCATGCTGAAACATTCTGCTACATGTCGGTTTGGATGTCAGCTCCGAAGCTTCCTTTGGGTGCGTTTTGGCTGCAGTTGTGTCCACCAGGCACACATTATGTGGCCAAATTTTACGATGGTTGGTTTTACGGAAACAAAAAAAAAGGCAAAGGGAAAAAAAAATGAATTTAATTACTGTGATACAACAAAGCAGCTTAGCCATTGTGGTTTTTTATTTTACTTTTTCCCCCAGCATTCCCTTTTATTCCCCTGTGGTACATTTGGAGCAAATTTTGGTCTCACACACTTTTTGTGGCTGACCAAGGCCAAGCTGGTAACATGGAGAGCTTGGGGCAAGATCCAAAGGATTCAGGCAAATCAGAAAAGCAATAATCCATTAAGAAAAAAAAGGAAGAAAATTGAAGGGGTTTGGGGGGTGGGGGGTTGGGGGTGGGGGGGTGGGGGGGTTATTGAGTGACGCAGAGCTGGAAGCCACTCATTAAGGTGAAATGTGCCAAGGTCTGTCCTCACAAAAGACTCTAATTCAGCCATCGCCAGGTCTTTTTTTGTGTGTGCGCGTGATGTCATTCATTGTGATGCAGAATCGAGAGAGAGCCACACACTCATGTTGAGCTTTATGCGCTTGCCAGGCAGAGTTTTATATCCCTTTAAAAAAAATCTTTCTCCAGCCGCCCTCCTTCTCCCCCTCTTCTTGGTGTATTTCTTCCAGATTATTACAGCAGGGGGCAGTCTGGCATCCGCACCCGATCCCTGGCACTGTCGCTGGATCGTTGGCTTCCTGAGATGCCTGTTAGTGTGTGTGTGTGTGTGTGTGTGTGTGTGTGTGTGTGTGTGTGTGTGTGTGTGTGTGTGTGTGTGTAAGACAGATCTAGTATGAGCCTCCGAGAATTTCTTTCTTGTTTTCGTCTGTGGAAGTAGCAGCGCTAAGCCGTGCCAGTTGAGGTGTGGCAGAAATGCCCACAGTTATTTCAGTCAGCACACCTTTCCAAAAGAACGCACTGTATTCCTGGGCAGAGGCACCTGGAGATCGAGCGGACTTGTCTTGCGAGTGCTGGCAAACAAGGGGACAGCCGAACATGCCAACCGTGCCAAACGTACAGTTGGTAGCCATCCCTCTTGCTTCATTCCTTTTTTCTAAAGCCTTCAAACTTTATTTAGATAAAAACGCATGGACAGTACTGAGAATGGGGAGGGGGGCTTTAAAGCTTTAAAGGAATGTGCTCCATTTCCATCCAGTTTAGACAATCTGCTCAAGCATATATGGAGATTGTTGTGTCTCCTTCACCCCATGAAAAAAAAAAACTTTCCTCAAACGACATATTTAAAGTACGCTAGACAAATGAACTTTATATGCAGGGTTGGTGGTGGTGGTTGGTGGTCTGTGCTTTTTTTTTTACAGGAAAGTAACACATCCATCCCCCTGCTGTTTAATCATTGATTTTGATAAGTCAAATGAAGTTCGGAGAGTAGGATTTATGTTCAAGTCAAGAAGCTTTTATTGTCATTTTAACCATATAAACAACATACACTGATCAAGCATAACATTATGCCACCTGCCTAATATTTTGCTGCTAAAACAGTCGCGACTCAACGAGAATTAACAGCATTAACTTCTTCAGAAATTTGAGCTACAGGAGCTCATCTGTTGGATCAGACCACACGGCCAGCATTCGCTTCTCACGTGCATCAATGTGCCTTGGATGCCCATGACCAATTCCTTCCTCTTTTGATAGATACTGACCACTGCAGGACGGGAACAAAACACAGTATTGGAGATGCCCTGACCCAGTCGTCTAGACGCCACAATTTGGCCGTTGTCAAACCCTTGGGAAATCCTTATGCCTGCCCGTTTTTCTCTTATAAGTTAAAATTAAAAAGAACAAAAACAATAATACTGGGGTCTGGCGATGGCCTTTAGGTTTCAGCTGCTACTTTATAGCTGCTACAATGCAAGTGCTTTACAATGCTCACTTGATCTAACTGATGTAACTATTGCAGGATGAAAAGTATGAGATGTCAATAAACATGTATTAGATCGCGAGTTGCCAATAAAACACTTCAGGATGTTCCATATGTGGAATAAAAATAAAGGGTAACAGTATTAACTTTGTTTAGCCAACAAGCTACTGTCTACTGGGGGGCTGAAGTCTTTTTTTTCTCCCAGAATTCTTTTTTTTGTAGGAATTCTGATGATTCACTAATTACATCTTCTTCATTTTTTGGCCTTAAAAAAAAAGCTTGATCAAAAGTTGCTCCCGCGATCAGGTCAATCAGGAGCAGTTGGCGTGTTAAAACCTGTAGTTATATTAGGTCTTTGTGAGGTTACCTCACTTGACACACACACACACACACACACACACACACACACACACACACACACACACACTTTGGGTGGGACGTGGCACTGAGGTTTTTGTTAAGTGTGTCAGTGGGGCAGTGATGGCAGGATAAAATACTCCAACCTCATTATAGCGAAACCAAATTCTCTCTTTTTTTATGTCACTTTATGAATATTTTATCCGTTGATATCTGGGCCAATCAGGTGTCATATCATGTGCCTGAGCACGCGTCGTACTCGCATTTCCATTTTCTCCTCATCTCTGTTTGCTGCTCGGCCGTATTTAGGGGGTGAGCGTCTCACATTTGTGCAAACAGAAAATAAGCTACAGTGTGTGTGTGTGTGTGTGTGTGTGTGTGTGTGTGTGTGTGTGTGTGTGTGTGTGTGTGTGTAAGGTAGGGAAAAATTAGTGTTAGCGTGTGAGTGTGTGTGTGTAATTACACCGAATCACTTAGTAAATATAAACGATTGAAGCTATAGGAAACACTCAACTGTCATTTCAGGTCTGTCAAGGTCAAAGCCGAGCAGGTCACCCCACAAACTAATTTAAAAAATATAGCACAGATGAGCAAAGAGAGTGAGAAAGAGAGAAAGAGAGAGAGAGAGAGAGAGAGAGAGAGAGAGAGGGAGGAAAAAAAAATCTGATGCAATCACCATTTTACATTGTAATACTCATTTGAGAAAAAGCTCCATCTATTGAATATTAGTCTCACATTATTAGCTCCAGGGTCTCGAAAGTCAAATGATCTGAATAAAAAGAGCAATAAACGTGTGCGTAATATACTTTTATTGCCACGCGGGCCTTTCGAACGCTTTTGCTTAATCAACTCAAAAAAATATAACAACTGTAAGGTTTTTTCCCCCCATTTAGGTAGATAATACAGTATTAACAGATCAAAACAGATTATTAAAAGTGTTCCCATCTTCTGAAGTGCATCTCTCCGGTGGGAAATTTCATCTCAGGAGGTGGAGGGGAGTTTGGGAGCTGCTTGACATTCTTTAATTAGGAGCAATTATTTTAAAAACGCTGCATAAATATAGCCCGTTTATTGTCATCGTAGGTGTATTCAATTATAAAATGCCCTCGGAAGCAGTTAGGAATGTGTAACAGATATGGGTTGTATATTTCGATATACATTTCATCACACAGCATTTTATAATGTGCTTTAGTAAGTAATATGGTTGGTTTATACAACATGAATGGGCTGATAGTTATTCTTAAAAACAACACACACACACACACACACACACACACACACACACACACACACACACACACACACACACACACACACACACACACACAGAGCAGTGCAGCGCAGTGCAGCGAGGAACGTTAGGCGTCGGTGACAGAGCTGACGGCACCTGAGCTAACACACGTCGTCACGTTGGCCTGCACAGGAAACTGGAGCAGGCAAAGGTGTCGCGTTTAATTACACTCCCCGCTCTGGCCCGGTGCGAAACCATCTGCCACGGCGAAATATGACTTTAATAAAGAGAGAATTTTCCGCTGCATAATTTAGCGATATCGGCCGTACAGTCATGCTACAGCCATACATTAGGACTTGTGAAATGCATGCTAAGTTGGAGGCCACAGAAACAGTTTTTTTTTTTTTCCTGTGATGTACAGTGACAAGGATTCACCACAGGCAGAGTCTCAGTCATTACATTGTCCTCACCTGCTGATGCTCCATCATTCGCATTTGCATAACAATTCATTCAGCCACGAGTGTGTTAGTAAAGTCAGGTAGGTGAGGTGAGGAGGCCTGGGGTGCAGTCAGCGTTTACCTTAATCACAAAAGTGTTCAATAGGGTGGTGGGTGTCAGAGCTCTGTAACAGGAAATCCATTCATCTTCATGGAGCTGGCTTTGTACTATACTTTATACTTTGTATTATCTAGGGTTAGGGCGAGAGAGAGAGAGAGAGAGAGAGAGAGAGAGAGAGAGAGAGAGAGAGAGAGAGAGAGAGAGAGAGAGAGAGAGAGAGAGAGAGAGAGAGAGAGAGAGAGAGAGAGAGAGAGAGAGAGAGAGAGAGAGAGAGAGAGAGAGAGAGAGAGAGAGAGAGAGAGAGAGAGAAATGAAATGTGTGTTTTACAGAACGCAATAATCTATTATCTTTACTTCACTATTGCACTCTACATAAGGTACATTTTACTAAAACGCTGTACTCACAATATACTTCAGTGTTACCTGAAATTTATTACACCACTATTACACTGTACTTACAACATACTTCACTATAACACTAAGTTACAGCGCCTGTCAAAAGTTTGGAAAGTCTTTTATGGTTTTTGAGAGACATGTGCATGTTTGTTTCTATGCAACAAAATCGGTAATGTAACGCTATAAAGATTTACAGATAAATATCCAGATGTTCTACTTAATTTTCAATGAAGAATCCTCACTTAGCATGAAGAACAGCTTTTACACACTCTTGGCATCCGGACAGTTCGTTTTTCTCCAAATGTTTAGCTGAAACACTTTGCTGTGCCTTTGGTAAAACTTGGCAAAGATGTTCTTCACTAGTTGGAGATTTTTTTCTTTCTTGTGATCCAGTTCATCCCAGAGCAGTTCAATAGGATTGAGGTGCAGTGACCGGGCAGGTCGTTCCATGATAGATAAAACTCCAGATGACTGTTTGATCTCTACATAAGGCCTACATTTACATTCACATTTGTGACCAGTGTCCAAACGACGTACAAAAAGTGCTTTGAGCTTCTAGCAATGAATAAATCTACACTGGTACGCTAGATTACAATTTAAAATAAATCAGCCTATAACTTTTTTGAGGGGTGTTTGTTGAGTTCTTGCTTACGGAACTCGGCAGTACGCTTCAGGTCATTGTCTTGTTGTACAGTGAAGTTGGTTCCAATGAGCCGCAGTCTAGACGGAATTGCATTGTGTATGTTGAAGTAAGCAATGGTTGCCATGTTGGTTCCTCTCACCTAGAATAAGTCTCCAAACTTCCTTGCTCCAAAACAAGCCCAAAACATTAAGCTGTGAGGCAGTGTGATCAAATCTTCTCTCCTGTTCTCCATCTTACACAAATTATTCTCTTAGAGCAAAAATGGAACTTTCTTCCAGTTATTCACTGACAGGATCTGTATAATTCACTACTTATATACTTTATTGTTAATATATTTTCATAGCATATTTAATATATTTTCCTCATTTAAGTTTACATTTACATGGTAATTCATCTATGAAGATTATGTACTTCACTTCCAAAAGTGATTCTATAAAATAATTTAATAAAACTGCTAAATCATATAACACATTTGATGTCTTGTTATGTACCCGCAGTTATTTTACATGATTTTAACATTTAATATGAATGCATTTTTATGACATTATTTATCATTGAAATATATTATTATTAAAGGCATTCAAAGTGTAATACACCTTCGTTTATGTAACGAGTCAAGCGCGCTTTTATTCCTCCGCTCGCTCCAGAACAGTAACGAGTGAAGTGTGTGAATAGAGCTGATTTCTCTCTGTGATATCCGTATCACTGTGTAAATGAAAAAAGAAAAAAAAAAAAACCCTGACTGGGCTCACGTCGTGTCGACCCGTACACGCTTTACATACTCCCTTATCCCCTTTTATTGCGAATTATCGAGGTTTTTTTTTTATTGCTATTCATAAAAAACGAGGAGCATCTTTCCCTTTTTTGGGGCCGATTTACGGCGGAGCTTTTGGCGCAATTTCCGATACTCAAGTTTTATTTCCTGACAATCACATTAGCATGCTATTATGTGACTTGAAGGATTTTTTTTCCCCTTCGCCTCCTTTTCACTTGACTGCGAGGACCTTTCAGATGCAGTCGTGGAGGAGGGACGGAGAGACAAAGCCCTCCAGCTGCATGCACTTTGGCTTCATGCAGTGCCCGGGCAGATCTGGGGCGTTGGGGAAGGGATACATACACACACACACACACACACACACACACACACACACACACACACACACACACACACACACAGATTTAGGATTAAGGCTTTCACTAGCCGCATTCACACCTGAACAATGCTCCTTATTAGCACCAGTCGAACTTTATAGTGTACATTTAATGCGATTTCATATATCCATTGATCAGGCACAAGCTTTGGAAATTGTTTTGTCACTAGCGACATCGCGCTCATGTTTGGCCCTGATCCATCTCCTCATCATATAAATTCCTTGGCGACGTCAAACTTTTGCATCTGATTCCACAGAGGCCGGTCGATTTACTTGTTGTAATATGTTACGACGTGGTAATCCTACACAAACTAATTGTAAATATGGCGATTTTTGGAAAGAGTGCCCAGGAGTCTAAACTTTGTCCCAGTCTTCATGGCTTTTATGTGCTTTTACCTAAACTTTTAACACGATTAAAAAGCGACACTTGTGAAAGAACAGGGAAAGTTGTCAAAACCTCAGAACTCTCACGCCGTCCTCTCCAGTGTGTAGCACAAATGCTAGCTCGCAGCGACTTTCATATTCCTGTCTTTCTTTGTATTGCCATGCACTCTTGTTTATGTAATGTCTGCAACCCTGTCTTTTCATTGGTCCATCTTCATGCGTCTTTCCATTCACAGCTGTTCTCACTTGCGTATTTATATTCTTGGGTTTGATGATAATTTTTGCAAAGTAATTCGTTCAGTGGATTTTGTTTTCTACCATTTATCAAGGCCTCATTGTGGTTTTTGAATTTGGTTTTGGTTTCCACGTTCTCGTTCACATCTTTTGCCCAGTTGATGTTGTTTGCTCATCTCCTGACCCACGCTTGTTTTATGTTCACGGACTTGAATTACCTTTAGATTTTTCTGCCTGTTTATTTTATCCCCATTTACATCCTCCATCTTCCTAAATGACATGGCAAAAGTAATCGTAACTATAAATGGATATAAAATTCAATCTGCTGCTCTGTAATCAATAAAAAAAAATCCACACGTCATGTTGTTGTTGTATATGATGACAGATTGCGAGATTAAAGTCAAAGCAATATGAGAATGAAGTCTCATATTTTGAGGAAAAGTCACATTTACAAAAAAATAAAGTCTTCAATTCATCATAATCACTTGAAAAGCAAGCTTCGAACAGCACAAAGATGTAACTGTCGATATCCTTTGAGTTAACAAGTGGTCGCCATTTCAGACTTCATAAATGAGGCAATTTCCTTCAGTCAGATTTTTTACATTTTTGAATTAAGTTTTCTACACAAAAGCTGTGATGTTCGTTCAGATTATACGCCAATAGACAAAGAATTTCCTTATTGATAAATCCGAATCTAAAATAGGATTTAACTAAATCCTCAACATCCAATTTATACAAAACAGCGAAATGTTTATTGCAATTCTGTGATTTTTCTCAAAATATTACTACTTTAATCTCGTATTGCTATGAATTTATTCAAAAAATATTTTGAGTTGATTCTCATAATTTCGACTTTCTTTTCAAACTATTTAAAATGTATTCTTATAATTTTGACTCCTAAAAATCTTTGACTTTATTCTCAAAATATTTAGAATTTTCTTTTAAAATATCTTGACTTTATTCTTGAAATATTTAGAATTTCTTCTCATAGTTTTGAATTTTATATATATATATATATATATATATATATATATATATATATATATATATATATATATATATATATATATTTATATATATATATATATATATATATATATATATATATATATATATATATATATATATATATATATATATATATAAATATATATATATATACAGTGAGGAAAATAAGTATTTGAACACCCTGCTATTTTGCAAGTTCTCCCACTTAGAAATCATGGAGGGGTCTGAAATTGTCATCGTAGGTGCATGTCCACTGTGAGAGACATAATCTAAAAAAAAAAAATCCAGAAATCACAATGTATGATTTTTAAACTATTTTTTTGTATGATACAGCTGCAAATAAGTATTTGAACACCTGAGAAAGTCAATGTTAATATTTGGTACAGTAGCCTTTGTTTGCAATTAAAGAGGTCAAACGTTTCCTGTAGTTTTTCACCAAGTTTGCACACACTGCAGGAGGGATTTTGGCCCACTCCTCCACACAGATCTTCTCTAGATCAGTCAGGTTTCTGGCCTGTCGCTGAGAAACACGGAGTTTGAGCTCCCTTCAAAGATTCTATATTGGGTTTAGGTCTGGAGACTGGCTAGGCCACGCCAGAACCTTGATATGCTTCTTACAGAGCCACTCCTTGGTTATCCTGGCTGTGTGCTTCGGGTCATTGTCATGTTGGAAGACCCAGCCTCGACCAATCTTTAATGCTCTAACTGAGGGAAGGAGGTTGTTCCCCAAAATCTTGCAATACATGGCCCCGGTCATCCTCTCCTTAATACAGTGCAGTCGCCCTGTCCCATGTGCAGAAAAACACCCCCAAAGCATGATGCTACCACCCCCATGCTTCATAGTAGGGATGGTGTTCTTGGGATGGTACTCATCATTCTTCTTCCTCCAAACACATTTAGTGGAATTATGACCCAAAAGTTCTATTTTGGTCTCATCTGACCACATGACTTTCTCCCATGACTCCTCTGGATCATCCAAATGGTCATTGGCAAACTTAAGACGTGCCTGGACATGTGCTGGTTTAAGCAGGGGAACCTTCCGTGCCATGCATGATTTCAAACCATGACGTCTTAGTGTATTAACAACAGTAACCTTGGAAACGGTGGTCCCAGCTCTTTTCAGGTCATTGACCAGCTTCTCCTGTGTAGTTCTGGGCTGATTTCTCACCTTCCTTAGGATCATTGAGACCCCACGAGGTGAGATCTTGCATGGAGCCCCAGTCCGAAGAAGATTGACAGTCATGTTTAGCTTCTTCCATTTTCTAATGATTGCTCCAACAGTGGACCTTTTATCACCAAGCTGCTTGGCAATTTCCCCGTAGCCCTTTCCAGCCTTGTGGAGGTGTACAATTTTGTCTCTAGTGTCTTTGGACAGCTCCTTGGTCTTGGCCATGTTAGTAGTTGGATTCTTACTGATTGTATGGGGTGGACAGGTGTCTTTATGCAGCTAACGACCTCAAACAGGTGCATCTAATTTAGGATAATAAATGTAGTGGAGGTGGACATTTTAAAGGCAGACTAACAGGTCTTTGAGGGTCAGAATTCTAGCTGATAGACAGGTGTTCAAATACTTATTTGCAGCTGTATCATACAAATAAATAGTTTAAAAATCAAATATTGTGATTTCTGGATTTTTCTTTTTTAGATTATGTCTCTCACAGTGGACATGCACCTACGATGACAATTTCAGACCCCTCCATGATTTCTAAGTGGGAGAACTTGCAAAATAGCAGGGTGTTAAAATACTTATTTTCCTCACCATATATATATATATATATATATATATATATATATATATATATATATATATATATATATATATAAAAATTATAATATATCGAATTAATTCTCATATTGCC
Source organism: Silurus aristotelis (assembly GCF_946808225.1). Lineage (NCBI taxonomy): Eukaryota > Metazoa > Chordata > Actinopteri > Siluriformes > Siluridae > Silurus > Silurus aristotelis. The sequence goes on from NC_139582.1 coordinate 17,491,497, forward strand.
GCGACTTAATTTTTTTTTACGTGGCACTAATATGCAATTGTAATATAAAGAATTTGTTGGTAAATATTTTACTATAAAAGCACCTGCAATGTGTTTCATTCCTCTACAGTGATCTTTCTCTCTCTCTCTCTCTCTCTCTCTCTCTCTCTCTCTCTCTCTCTCTCTCTCTCTCTCTCTCTCTCTCTCTCTCTCAGGTTATGGCTGTGCTTAAATGTAAATTGTCATTCGATGTGAGAGACAACCTGTAGTTTAGGAACATGTAGTAATTGGCTACGTTAAAAAAAATATATTTACTAAATTTACTAATTTAAAACACACACACACACACACACACACACACACACACGAACACACACACACACACACACACACACACACACACACACACACACACACACACACACACACACACACACACACAAGAGATTTGCTTAAGACTTTGCTTTAGATATCAGAAGGTTGTATTATTGAATCCATGCCATGGTTTGTGTCTCTAAAGTAAGAAGCTTAACCTTATAGCAATATTGTATTATTATATATTATCTAATACATTGCAGTTGTTTGCTGTAATTACAGTGTTCACAGTGCACTATCAGTTCAAGTTCCCTTCTTTTTAAAAAGCGCCCTGTCTAATATCAGCTCAGTTTCATCCGATTCATGTGTGTTTGTTTGTCTGTGGGTTCGACTTCACGGTTCAAGCGAAGTCCCCCCGGGGCTCTCTGGCCTCTCAGTCCTGCAGGCATGTCCACGCACGTCTCTGTTTAGTCTCTGTTTTTGTGAGCGAGATCCCGTGGAATGCTGGGTTAATGCCGCCTCAGAGCCACCGCATGCTCCGCATCACCTTGCCATCAGGGAGGATATCACTCATAACCTGGCTGATGAAAGCAACACCCCCATCTCAAAGCATTAACTTGTTTATCTTGAAAAGAAGAAGAAGAAGATGAAGAAAAAGGAGGAAGAAGAAAAAGAAAAAACAAAAAAAAACTTTCAAGCTCCATTGCTCATTCTGCGCGAGAGAGATAGACGGGGAGACACGGAAAAACAAAAGGCAGCCAGTGAAATTTGCATGGTGCTCAATTATACATTAGCGAACATCACTTGGCAATCTGTTCATATCAATTTAATTGGATTTTAATACTGCCTCTGATCTTGTTTTCTAATTAACAGCAGCGGCTGGCAATAAAGCAGAACCATGCACCCAGCAACACCTTTGATCCTGGCCATATGGAGTTCCTTAGAGCTCATTGGGAAAGAAAAAAAAAAAAAATCAGTCACCTAAATATGGGCCCATGACAAACGTAGCGGAAAAAAGAGAAGGGGGAGGGTGATGTAGGCAGGAGTGGGCGCCCAGGAGCGAGGAGGAGTGAGCCGACTGTGCTGGGGCTCGAGCGGCAGATAAGTGTGACCCCCCAGATGGCCGGATATCGCTGCTGCTCGCGCCTTCATTGATTAATTTCTCCCCTGATTGGTCGTGATTACTGATAAATAAAACATGATCTCGGAATCGGATGCAAGTCAGCTTCCGAGCTTTAGGGAAATGTTGATTGCTTTTTCAAATCTGTTTATCTCTCCTCTCGTTGCCCTCGAATCTGTATTTGACGTGGGACCACGAAGATGGGATTTTTTTCTAACCCTTTTTTCAAACTCCCTTCTACCGTCTCGTACTTTCATGCTGTAAGTGGGGATTTGGAGGCTCTGTGGCTGCACAGAGAGCAACGGCGAAAAGCTCAATCTTTTGACCGTCAGATCTGGAGCAAATCAAACACTTTGGCCGCAGGAGGGATGTTGCAAACAGTGTAAACACAGCCAAGCTAATGCTTGATGTTTGATAACGCAAGGCAACATATACTGCACTGGTGTACAGGATTTTTTTTCCCCCGCTTTCCTTATTTATTTCAGTGCTGAGCCGATAAAGAAAAGGATGACCTGATTGACTCATTTTTACTTTCCCTTTATGTGCATCTCATCCACAAGGTGAAAGTAAAAGATGAACAATACGATGTTATAACGTTGAAATGAATTATTTCCCTATAACAGCGCATGCTGAAGTGTTTCAAAGTACGAGGCGGTATTAAAATGTTTCTAGACTCCTTTTTTAATTCGCCAACAGATGGCAGCACTAGGCTGCATGCACAGTCACAGGAAGCACCGACCTTCATAAGTCAGTCGTCTTGTGTGCATCAGGAGCTGTGCAACTGGTGCTATTCTGATCACGTGAGTTACCACATCTGCTATTCTTAGAACATCTGCACCCTGTCACCAATGCTCTTCTCCATTCTTACCGGAAATAATGCGACCTCACTTCCGCACCCACCTTACTTGCCAGATTCTTTTGCGGACTTCACCCTCTTCCCAAAGATGGAGATCCAGTTTAAAACTCACTGATTGCAGTGATCCGGCGTGAATCGCAGAAGGTGCTCGACACAGAAGAATACTTCCCGGACACATTCGAGAAGAACGCTGGGGGCGCTATATTACTGTGCAAGGGGACTGTTTTAAAGGTGAAAGTGTGGAAACGTAGATAAATGATGTACTTTCTTGTAAACAGAGCGAGTCTCGAAACGTTTTGAGTTTCAGCTCCTCACCAGCCTCTTCTCGTCTGAAACATTTCCAGACTGTTAGGAAGCACTGATATTGGACACTCTTTAAATGATGTCAAATAAACATCTTATTAATTTTCATGTTTCTATAATGAATCCTAATGTATTTTCTTCAAGTTTCACTAAAATCTGACAAATGTAAAAGAAACTTAATTTTAGTTTCTAACAGGAAGTGAGAGTTTAAAACACGAGCCTCGTCATCATCTCGCCTATTTTTCGCCAAAATTCACCTGCAGTAAGATCTTTTCAGGCTGCCATATATATATATATATATATATATATACAGTGGGTACGGAAAGTATTCAGACCCCCTTAAATTTTTCACTCTTTTTTATTTTGCAGCCATTTGCTAAAATCATTTAAGTTCATTTCTTTTCCTCATGAATGTACACATAGCACCCCATACTGACAGAAAAACACAGAATTGTTGACACTGTTGCAGATTTATTAAAAAAGAAAAACTGAAATATCACATGGTCCTAAGTATTTAGACCCTTTGCTCAGTATTAAGTAGAAGCCCCCTTTTGATCTAATACAGCCAGGAGTCTTTTTGGGAAGGCAGCAACAAGTGTTTCACACCTGGATTCAGGGATCCTCTGCCATTCCTCCTTGCAGATCCTCTCCAGTTCTGTCAAGTTGGACGGTAAACATTGGTGGACAGCTATTTTTAGGTCTCTCCAGAGATGCTCAATTGGGTTTAAGTCAGGGCTCTGGCTGGGCCATTCAAGAACAGTCACGGAGTTGTTGTGAAGCCACTCCTTCGATATTTTAGCTGTGTGCTAAGGGTCATTGTCTTGTTGGAAGGTAAACCTTCAGCCCAGTCTGAGTTCCAGAGCACTCTGGAGAAGGTTTTCGTCCAGGATATCCCTGTGCTTGGCCGCATTCATCTTTCCCTTGATTGCAACCAGTCGTCCTGTCCCTGCAGCTGAAAAACACCCCCACAGCATGATGCTGCCACCACCATGCTTCATTGTTGAGACTATACTGGACAGGTGATGAGCAGTGCCTGGTTTTCTCCACACATACCGCTTAGAATTAAGGCCAAAAAGTTCTATCTTGGTCTCATCAGACCAGAGAATCTTATTTCTCACCATCTTGAAGAACTCCATGCGGGTTTTCATGTGTCCTGCACTGAGGAGAGGCTTCCGTCGGGCCACTCTGCTATAAAGCCCCACTGGTGAAGGGCTGCAGTGATGGTTGACTTTCTACAACTTTCTCCCATCTCCCGACTGCATCTCTGGAGCTCAGCCACAGTGATCTTTGGGTTCTTCTTTACCTCTCTCACCAAGGCTCTTCTCCCCCGATAGCTCAGTTTGGCCGGACGGCCAGCTCTAGGAAGGGTTCTGGTCGTCCCAAACATCTTCCATTTGAGGATTATGGAGGCCACTGTGCTCTTAGGAACCTTAAGTGCAGCAAAAAAATTTTTGGAACCTTGGCCAGATCTGTGCCTTGCTACAATTCTGTCTCTGAGCTCTTCAGGCAGTTCCTTTGACCTTAATGATTCTCATTTGCTCTGACATGCATAATGATCTGGAAGGTCTTATATAAACAGGTGTGTGGCTTTCCTAATCAAGTCCAATCAGTATAATCAAAAATTTCTGGACTCAAATGAAGGTGTAGAACCATCTCAAGGATGATCAGAAGAAATGGAGAGCACCTGAGTTAAATATATGAGTGTCACAGCAAAGGGTCTGAATACTTAGGACCATGTGATATTTCAGTTTTTCTTTTTTAATAAATCTGCAAAAAGGTCAACAATTCTGTGTTTTTCTGTCAGTATGGGGAGCTGTGTGTACATTCATGAGGAAGAACAATAAACTTTAATGATTTTAGCAAATGGCTGCAATATAACAAAAAGTGAAAAATTTAAGGGGGTCTGAATACTTTCCGTACCCACTGTATATATATATATATATATATATATATATATATATATATATATATATATATATATATATATATATATATATATATATATATATATATATATATATATACATATATATATATACACACACAAACACTGTGTATATACATATTAAACTCCAAATCGATTAAGCTTCATAGCATTCAGCGTTATAATCTTCCTTTTCCGAACGAACCACAGGCTTCATCCAGCCTGGATTTTCCTCTTTCCTTGCTAATTAAAGACATTTCCGAGGCTACGCCACCAAACGATCGTCAGTCACTGCCAATATTCCAACCTCTAAGAGTCGAGAGGCAGCGTTCAGGCCCCACCTCAACACTTAGCTTCCTAATTGTTATTAATGCCCCTGATCGAAGCACTCACATGCATTAATGTGTGTGTGTGTCTGTGTGTGTAGAGCAAAAGAGTGTGTGAGGATGCCAACACTGGAGTCTCCTCATGTTTTCCTTCATCACTCTGCAGCAAACAATTGAGGGGGGGAAGAAAATCAGAAAAGAAGGGCATGAATGAAGGAGGAGGAGTAGGAGGAGGAGGAGGAGAGCGATCTGCCGTGCATCACGCGGTCTGCGGAGGAATTAGCAAGCGTGGTTGATTCACCATCCCCTGGAAGCGGGGGTGTTAATTTGGAAATCTAGGACTGGTATGCGGAGAATGCTAATTTGTAATTAGGCAGATTAACTAAATCTGGGGAATAGAGAAGATTATTGACTATTATAATAAAATCAACAACGCGGCCCCGGTTAAATAATCACAGGCTAAAATCGTACGTTCCAAAACGCATTTACACGCGTTACAAGGTTGGCGATGCGGTGCCAGCAATAAGGCTTTGATCTTTGCCATCCAAAAATAATCAAATGAAATGAGACAATTTCTCTATTGAAGTCGAGGCACACATTTAGGATGGTGTTAGATGGATTTGAAAGAGATTTTTTTTTTGTCGGGTGGGATGGGTGTGTTAGACGTTTTGTTCACTTTGCAAAACTGCTTTGCAAATTCCCCACGTCAAAATGGGAAGCAATTAAGGATACGTCTGGGAAATTGTGTATTAATGCTAACTGCATTTTGTTCTTATCTAATAAACCCGGACGGAATACAACAGGTGAAAATGGATAAAAGCGTCAGTGTAATATTGGTTCCATTTTTATAGACTTTTAGGGTCTCATGAACCCTCAGCAACAGTAAAACCATCTAGGTTGTTCAATGTCCACCAAACTGGTAATAACTGAAGCCCTGCCCCTAAAGGTTTGCTAAAGGTTGGCCCCAGTTCTGGTAAATTTCTGTCCATTCTCATCAACCTATGTTGTTTTTGTTTTAGTCAAGGTTTTATATAAAGGTCTAAACATCTGACCATAAGATTAGTATGTACATTTTGGGCAACCTGCTCCACATTTAATCCCCATTTGTTAAAATAAGCTCCAAATTTCTGGAAAGATGTTTCACCAGATTTTGGAGTGTGCTTGTGGAGATTTTTGCTCATTCAGCCACAGTGTTAGAAAAGTCAAATACTGATTAAAAAACTATAGAGTTTAAGAGGGTTGAGGTCAGAGCTTTATAGCAGGAGATCTTTCACTTCAACCGATGTAAATCATATCTTCTTGCTTTCTGGAGCTGGCTTTGTGCACAGGAACACCATCATGCTGGAACAGGTTTGGGTCCGAGAGGATCCAGAGGCATCCTCTACACTTGTACATTGTGGTAACAGTTAGAGGAAAAAACACATATGACCATATGAACATGAATATGTCAGTTGTCCTAATACTTTGCCCATAGAGTGTATCTCATATATAACCATTTTTTCCTTCCACCATATATTGTTGCTTAATGCTTAAATTCTACAACACCATAGGACCAAGCAACAGTGCACAACGCATCTTTTTCTTTGCAGCAATGGAATGGTTGCCAGTCACATTCTCAAAAACTACTGCCCATTGATCAGGGTCCCCGATGTGATTTCAATGAGCATCCCAACCTTACTGGTCTTCTGTAAAGTTCTCTTTGAATGTAAAAACTATTTTTTGTGAAGTTGATTCCACATATGAAGTTTCCTCTTGCTTAAGTTTTTGATTGTTTTCCAAAAGACCTTGTTTATATAGCCTCCATATGGAGAAATTGCAATAAGTACAAAACAGTCTCTGTGACAAAATACACTCAAAACCTCATTTTTAAACCTATGCATAAATCTACATCCAAATGTGAAATTTGTCCACAATTGATCTTACACAGGTCTTGGCAACATTAGAGTCAAAAATTGCTCTGATATTTTACATGATGAGATGACTACTGGAGATAAAATAAAACCACTCTTTCAAAACAAACACAGATCACACGGGAATGATTACTTCCCATGATACTATGATGAGAGATCACAAAAATGGAATATAAATACATTTACAGACCAACTGTAATTTAACTGTCCTGGAGGATCCTCTGTCCTCGTATGGTAGTGCGTCCCCTGCTCCCACCACACATGATCTAAATAACCAAATAATTAATAGCCCTCCCAAAGATTAAATGTGTGTTAGAGAAAAGAAACTGTGCAGGACAGGGGTTCTTCAGAACAAGGGCCAGTGAAGTACACTTAATTACAAGTGAAGTACAAGTTGTAGATGTGAAAATGGGTGGTAATACACCTGGCATGAGAAGCCAATCAATTGCGAAACATCATAGGAATGTCTTTACACCTCGGAGCAATTGAGAAGCTGGGGTTCATCCAGACAACCAAGAGGAATCTGCATAGTTAGAGGAAGAAGATGCAAAACTGCGGTTGGCCCCTTAGCTAAGAGCTGCACCTCCATCAAAAAAAAAGAAATTAAGATGTCTAATAAGCATTTAAGAGGTAGTGATAGTAAGAAAAATGACATAAGGAAAAGATCTTAAGAGAAACCCTACACAAATAAGGACCCCCATTCTCTTCTGGGCAAGTGTTCAAGAGCACTATGCGATTCCACATAGATGTTTATGGACTGGATGCTCATGTGTCAGTGTACTTGTGTATCTTGAGGCATTAGCACTAGCTGAAAGTGCTCACTAGTCTCGAACCCTTTGCTGTAAGATTGTTTGACTGGCCACTAAGTCGATCGCAAGGTCAGCCCTGATTCGTGTTGAGACTTGTGAACTTATAATCTCCAGACACAGGGTTGATCTCAAAAGATCAGGTCCAGGTTTTTTTTTCTAGCTTTTCCACTTCCACTCCATCCAAGCTTTGCTCAATCTGTCTCGCATTGAACTCTCCACCCAAATTCTCCAGGCCCATTTAAAAAAACCCATCCACACCTCTTCCGTCCAAGACCCCAGTAAGCCTGTTTGTAAGAAGATGCAGCTGCCTCCCCTTACCCCATCCCTCACCTGCTCTCCTTCCCTCTCCTTGCTGTCCTTTTATCAATGAATATGCTACTCTTGACACTAAAGACTTCACATCAAATGGGCTTGGGAATCCATTCCGCACTGCAACTGCCCATTTGTTTTCAAAGCAGAGGACGTGAAATTCACAGACATAAAGGTGCCTTTGTTCTCCTGCCCTCTGGCCTGCGGTGCCCGTGCGGACGGGTGCCACAGGGAGAAGCCCAGATCAAAACATCCCTCCAAAAAAGCGCCATTACCTGGCCCCCAATGATACCCCCTGGCACTCACAATTAAATCAGCCGGCCTGAAAATTTCCTCATAACGTCAATCAAAATTACTTTGTCTGACACGGTCGCTTTCTTAAAAGCACACCCCTGGTTGTCTAAGGGGGCCTGTCCACTTAATTCAAAGCTCCTTATTCAAATCAGGCCGAGGAGGAAAGCCTGGCGAAGGGTCTTATCCTCGAGCATGCAGTTGCCTTCAAAAAACAGCACGCCATGTGGAAAAATTACTTTAGAAACGAGTGTGTCATTGGAATAATACATTGCAGCTCTTTTTTTTCCCATCCAGCTTGACAGGGACATGAGGTCCCACATATTTTCTGGACTCCATAGGGTTATAGGTGAGATGTAAAGATTCTGGAGCTGGATAGATAACCTTAATTTGATCAGTTTCATGAGTTGAACTTGGCAAATTAGACATGATATCAGCAGTATTATTATGACCATATTAGAGAGATTATCAAAGTTCATGCAATCAGTCCTGCTTTTAATATCGTAACCTTCCTTTTCTGTTCTAAAGGTACTTTATACATGTGGCATGTGCATTACAGCACAGTGATATTCTTTCTTCGCATATCTCAGTGATGTTAGGAATCTGGGGTTTGAGCACAGGGTCAGCCATAATACACAGAACACAGAGGGTTAAGAGCCTTGCTCAGGGGCCAAAGAGTGGCAGCTTGGGGGGTGCCAGGGATTAAAAACTTGACTCTCTGATCAGTAAACCAGAGCCTTAATAACCGACACTTTCTGTTAGAAGTCATCAGTTCTTATTGTTTCATGTGTAAAGGCAATGAATATTCATGTAACATTCAGATTGTATAATATATGTATTAAAAAGAGAAGGTATTGTCCAGCGCAGGATTTTTTTATTAAGAAGTCACCCAAATGGATTCGTTAGTGGCATAAAAAAATATTGAAATCTTTTGTTCTTTATTTTTTACGATCACATTAGTAAATATACTGCTGACCCAGACAGGTCCTTGTGCATGCTATCGATAGCAGGATGAATGACCTGATTTTAGATTTTGAACACAACCCAGTTTGAACCAAAAGATATTTATCTATTAATCACAGCAAAAAAAAAAAAAAAAAAGCATAAAAATAACACTGAAAACTGGGCCATTAAAAAAGTAGCATGGACATTCCTTCAGCCTTAAAACCTTAATCTACTGTATTTTCCGTTCTTCATTTTATCTGTGGTTCTGCAAGTTCATTACATCTTTGAAAAAAAAAAGAGAAAAGTTTGCAGGAAATGTTCAAGAAAGTAAAAAAGATATGTAATTAATTGATAGAGAATCACTTCCTTTGCAGATTTTATGGAGCTAGAGTCCACGCAGTGCCAGCTTAACACTCATCAAAAAGAGAAAAACAAGACGTTTCTTCATTGCCAAATGGTCTGTACTTCAGCAGGAGACTTGCGGAAATTGGCGCTTTCCGCTTTGGAGAAGGGGGGCATTTCTTTGTGTGAGACCAGAGGTCGGAATTGAAAGCGAGGGAGTGTCCACTGGGAGGATCGTGACCTCCCCATGACGATTCTTAAGCAGCTCTCTTAGGATCTTTTTTCCGAAAACGTTGGTCCCCAGTCTGGCAGAAGAGTTTTAATGAAAATGGATTCCAACAATGTTACAGCAATGAGAGGGTGTTAATTAGTAGTCACTTATTGTGCACTGTTCTCTGGTCTGCATCCAACAAAATAAAGTTCTCAGACTAAACTATACCGTGAGGACAGTTGAGGAAGCGATGTCCGCCAAAGAGCCTCGGGAGACGGGACGAACAGAGTCCGGCGAAAAAAGAAAGTGAGCTGGAAAATCATACACATAATTGTCCAACACTCAGTTCTGATTTGTCAGAAAAGAGATTTATTTTTAGATAAAAGCAGATTTTTGGAAGGAGTCTCCAGTATCAGGGTTTAGGAGGAGTTTCACTGTAGAGTTTTTACCTCTAAAATACACAGTAAGTGCAACGATCCTCAAACGTTCAATGAAGGTTGGGATTTAACGCAGTATCGGTCGACTTGACAACGTGAGCCTGGATGGTCATCAGCCGAATCGGTTCGAGCGGAAGCTCACATTGCCATGATGCGACCAGAAGGGCAGAGTTGTTCGAGCGGTCCCCTAATTAACAAACGCAAAAAAGCACGAGGACTCATTTATTAGCATAAAAGTGAATCCGATGTTTTTTTTTTTTCAAGAGGACATAATCGAATTGTCTTTTTTTTTCCCATGACTCCATGTTGTGCCAATCACGCATCAATCTGTAAGGCCGTTTGCTGAGTACTGCAGGCAGCACATTACCAGTAATAACATTTCTGGTGTAATCATGCATATATATTTCTTCTTCCTTCAGCCGGGGATGGAGTTGTAGGAGCTAATGTATTCCAAGTCAGACCCACTGCCGCTCACAAAGGGGGGGAAAAAAAGAGCCTTGGTTGAGTAACCGTAATAATTGGAAAATTATTTTGATAGCCTGAAACAATCTAATATATTACAGAATTTTATTAAAATAATATCAAATCAAATTAACTACTATTCCATAATGAATTAGGTAACAAGGTAGGCAGATATTAATCGGCCCACCCTCCCTGAGGCCAGAAGAGACAGCGAGGGTGTGTGTGTGTATGTGTGTGTGTGTGTGTGTGTGGTAGGGGGAGGGTTATTAAGTTGGCTTTTGCGGCTCGTTAGAAGTCAAGGCAAAGCAGAAAGGAAACTCCTCCAGGATATAATTGCTCCTTTCTTCTTCTTTTTCTTCTTCGTGTTCTTCTTCTTCATTTGACATGGTGTATTTGCACCATGACATTTCTGCCACTGCATATCTTCTCCACGATTGGCCAGTTGAACTTTATAATCAGCTTGCCATGCCATGACTCCGTCCCATAGTGCAAATCTGTTTACCCTATTTAGCGCCGCCTATAAGACTTCAGCCAAAAAAACATGCCCCGGGATGGGTGGCTTTTTAATCAGGACCAGGTCAGTGCTTCCCTTTGAACTTGTATTCAGAGCTTGTATGCTTGGCTGTTCCAGACGATGTCTCAAGCTCATGCCATGCACTAACACTGCAAGGTTCCTGGAACTCGCAGTGCAACCTTGAATTATCGGAAACATGCGACTTCTTCAGAAGCTAACCAAATGGTGTTCGGGTCTGTTATTCCTAGGATTTTGTTCCCTAATAATTTTTTTGGTGCATGGTAAAGAATTGTACTGGAAATAGGGAATAAGGTAAGTTAGATAGTTATGACTGGGACACAAAGGTGTCTTTGGAATATTGTAGGACAATTATTTGGGCTGTTTGTGAAGAATTTTCAGTACCTGGTCCACTGCAGGTATTTGAGCTTGAAACCAAAACAAACAGGGGTCCCAAAAATGCGAAATAAAATGTTGTATGTAGATGTTGCAGATGCTTTATTTCATACAGGGTCCCTGGTTGAGAACACCTTACACACCCTTACACACGGGGTGATCTAGAATAGCCATGTTATGTTCTTTGGAGGTTGGAGAAAACCAGAAAACCCAGAGAAAAGACACATGGACATGATCAAGTTCACATAGATAGTGACTCTTTCGTATGCAATCACAGCATTTTGCAGATGCTGTTCTCCAGATCTATCTTCAAGCGACTGGTGAAGACCTACCTCTTTGTAAAACACACTTAAACTAGCACTTTTTTTTGTTTTGTCTTTGTTTCTATTTATTACAAAAAACATGCTAGAAATCCTCTCAACAGAGTTTTAGGTTGATATCTTAAATTTATAATCTGGCGAGTTTTGATTTATTCATTGATAAAAACTCAAAGCACTTTTGTACGTCGCTCTGGATAAGGGCGTCTGCTAAATGCTGTAAATCTAAATATAAGAGCGACAGTTATCTCATTTATACAGCTGAGCGGTAGTGGAAATTCATGGTGTTGGTTATTGAACTCGAAACCAACAAATTATCAGTCCAACTTTTAAACCCCTGAGCTAGCACTTCCCAGAACCAGTGGTTCGAGAGCTATGAGGCAGCAAAGCTACCTTTACCAGGCTCTGGGATGTAGATAATCCAAATGCAAATGTTAATCCATCCCGTTCTCTCATGATTGCAAAGATGAGAGGTTTTTTTATCAATTGTATACGATCCATTTCTTGTACTGGAGACAACAAAGATTCATATCTTGAAGTGCTTCCATGTTTTACCTCCCCATGTCCCCTTGACATGTTTTTGGGCACCTGTCTTCAAATAACCGTAAGATATAGATGATCCTACCACAGACATATCACTTGAGTTGAATCAAACATGGTTGGGGGCTAATGTAGCAGGACACCTATGCAGTTCTAACCAGCTGACTAGGAATAGATATAAAAACAAACACTGAAATTTATTTTTAATTACTAATTATTTTGGCATTTTTATGGCTTTATTTTAGCTGTCAGACTGCTTTGAGGGAGGGGGATTAAAGTCCTTGGGGGGAAGAGGAAGAAGATGAGAGGAAGGAGCAGGCAGAGGGAGGACAGCTAATTTTTGATCCAAACGGGGCTTTGCAGGCCGGGGGGGCGACAGCTGCACTGTCTTTAGCTTGGATTTGAATTTGAATTCTATCTAACGATGCAGCGTCGCGCGGACTTGGCAGGGCAGTCTGGTAATCTCCTTGACACAAATGCCTGGGCTTTTCTTGTGTGCCCTCACAGAGATTTGGGTAATTAAAGTTAAATTGAAGGAATAAAAAATATCCTTCTTGTAGTGAGGCTGTCTCGCTAATGCCAAGTGTGAATAGTCAGGGTTGTCCTTAGAACTATAATCCTAAACGCTGCTTCTCCTGGAAGAGGGGAACTGCCAAAGGTTTTGGGAAGCTCTAAAGACAGTGATAAGGCAAGACCAGAACGCTTTCATCTTCCAGGCATCTTTAAGTAGAGGTGAGAAGGGAAAAAAAAAAAGTTGAAAATGTTAGTGCTCATACTTTGTAAGACTCGTGAGATATCTGGAAGATGCACATCTGCTGTCTCTGCATCTTTATTGTGCAAAAAAAAATTGCAGTGGAAGTGTGAAGGCATGTGTGTGCATCAAACGTCCAGTTTATTAGGAACTACTGCACTTTTTGGGAACCGAGAAAAAACTGTCTAGTTTTCAGCCTGATGTAGGTTCATTATAGGCTTAGATCTTGACTGACAGGAGTATAACCCAGTGTGATGTTTCACCTCTTTTGGGGTGCTTTTCTACTCACCATGGTTGTAAAGTGTAATTAGTAGGTCAGATACTGGAGCCTTTCAGAACACCAGAAAGTGCCGTAATGTTCCTCTTTTGCCCCGTTCAAAAATCCCAGAGTAGTTTTTTGCCAAAAAAATCCTGTCACGCTTAAAATAGACATTTTTGCGAGACATTTTGGATGTCAACATATGATGCGTTGTGCTGATGCTTTCGTGAATGAACAGGGGTACAGGTGTTCATATTAAAACAACATACGCTAAACGCCCAAATATACGCTCTCTTCAGCTGGATGCTAAACGTTGCATCCAGGCACACGTAGCTACCTTCCTTTCTCCCTTACCCCCAAACCCCCTCCCCTCCTGTGTGCATGAATTCCACACCGGATCAGCTGATTCCAGCGGGGAACCAGAAGCTTGAACCGAGTAAACATAGCAGGAATTAAGTTCTGCACTGGCCATCTGTGTTATGTTAATGGAATGGAAATGTCAAGAAATTAACCTGTGGTTTGAAAGCTTGGACGCTACCGACTTCCTATTAGCGCACTGGAGGCCCTGGAATCCGTGAGCGAGGGGACTTGGAAGAAGAATAACAGTGTATAATTGCGCTTCATTCATCACGCTATCTTTTACATAACCTTCAACCCGAGTTATACCTGAGCCGTCGCTTTCTTTCTTTCGTTTTTTTTCTTTTTCGACGCTCGGGTTATTGCCCAAAGCATAATAACTATGAAATTACTGCCGAGCTGTCTTGTCAGTAACCAGAGAAATGGGAGTGCGGGCGGCAGAGCAACAAGACTCCCATTGTAGCCTCGAAAATGGCTCGGCACCTCCTGTGTCATGCTGCAAGGAAAGAAAGGGAGGAGGATAAAAAAGAGCAAGTAAGTAAATGTGTGTGTGTGTGTGTGTGTGTGTGTGTGTGTGTGTGGAGGTAAGAAGAGGCCTCAGGTTTACCTGGTCCAGTCTGGACTGGTCTGGTCTGGTGCTATAGACAGAGTGGCAGCCAAAAGGCTCGAGGAGAGAACAGGCCAAGACGGGCACCACATCAAAGCTCCACCATTAGAACCACACCCCCATCCAGCTCACCTGGAACCTCCAAGCCAAAAGGCAGACAGGCCCACCTGACAGAGGGGCCACCCCGAGCTTTCAAAGAGCACTCCAGAGACACAACACACAAATAAACGTCTAGACACTTTCTCTAAACATGTAGGCCTGTAAGTTGTGCAGGAGGGGGAGGGGTGGCGGAGGAGGAATGGGCTTTTCCCTTTCTCTTCATCTTGTCTGCAAATCAACGTGATTGATTTAGGAAGTGTCTGGTAAATCTCAGGAGAAAAAAAAAAAAAAAGCCTTTGCTTATCCTCTTTTGTCCGTAACACAAGTACACTCAGTCTGCAACCTAATTGTTTAGCTAATGTGCACATAAAAACCATAAGGACCACAGTTGTGCGTTAAATACCAGAAATTGACTTTTAGTATACAAACCAAAGAATCAGGGCCTTAACCAGGATTGAAATCTTACAATTAAAGGATCTTAACTAGGGAGTGTCCAATCGTTTACATAAAGGGCTGATGTGGGTGAAGGTTTTCTTTCCAACCAAACAAGTCCACACCAAATACTAATCATTCTAATGATTTTCATTTCCAATGACTATCAGTTGTGGCAGTTGATTGGTTGGAATAAAAACCCGCACCCACGCCGGTGCTTTGTGTAAAAGACCCCTGATCTCGACATTAGTTTAAAAACCCAAATGTCCAATAAATATCTTGCGATATTGTTCCCCATAAACTGCTCTGACCTGTTCAGACTAATTCATTTGAATGTAATAAAATTTGTTTATTTGCATTATTTTATATTATTTTAGATATGCTTATTTAAATATATATACACATGGATCTACTTTAAGACTAATCTAATAAAAAAAAGATTTGTGATACACAATATGGTAAAAAGTATTGCAACACCTGACTTTCCCAGCCGTGTGATTCTTTTCCCCACAGCGTTAGAGGTCCATAATTGTATCGAAGGTCTCTCTTAACATGAGCAAACATGTTCCAGCATCACAATACCCCTGTGCACAAGCACACTCCAACATCTAGTGGAACGGCATGTTGGCTTTCATGCACATATATTAATGTAAAGGTCAAATATTTGATCATTTTTAGCATTTCCTGTATTGTACTCTGAGATATTTTTCTTCAGTTTGATTTCTCAAGTACTTCATATGTAAGTATAGTAATTATGGTACTATTAACACAATCCAATATCTAGTAGAACATCTTCCCGGAAGAGTGGAGGGTATTATAACAGCAAATAGAGAGTAAATGTAAAATAATGGGAACTGATTTCTTTAACTCCAACCCCTGCAACTTTACAGACCAACTGATCCACCAGACCAGTGTTTCGTTCCTTCCTGCCCACTCAGGTTTTCATTCCATTCAAACATCATCACAAACCTGGCGCTTTAACTTTTCCTATTTGACTATATACTCACCACGGAATAACTCTAAGCCGCGAATCATGTTTTCAATTCATACCTGTCGAGAGTAATTAATTATATGTGCTATAGCCTTCAGCCAGAAGCATTTTTTTTCCCTTTCAGATTTTTTTTTAACCTGTCTTAGTGCCTCCTGCCAACCAGTGTTAAGAGACAGGTTTAATTGCTATGTGAGAGCCACAATAAAAAATAGAGAGAACCTGAGTTGGGTGTAAACACAGAGTACACCTAGATTGGGTCATAGTTTGACTTGGGAAAAAAAAGAAAAGTATTAAAAACCTTTTCATGGTGTAATTAAAGAGAACCTGGTCTACTGAGGAACTTTGTATGGCGACATACACAGGTAATAAGGGCAGGTGTGTTTGATGTGCACCAGAACTTCGAAAATAGAAAGATGTTCAATAGAATTAAACATCGTTCAATTGGCATTGAGGGTCTTCTGGGAAAATGTTCCACTAGATGTATGTGAGATTCATTCATCCACAATGGTGTTAGTAAAATCAGGTAGTATTGTAGGTGAGGTGCATTCATCCCAAAGGTGTTGATTAGGGTTGCAGATCTTCCACTCCATCCCAGGAAAGTATATCTGCATGAAGCTGGTTTTGTGCATCATCATCATGACAGAACAGGTTTGGGGCTCTAAGTTTAAGCGAAGGCGCAATTGACTTTTATTGCATTCTTTCTATGCATTTGTGTGCCATTTGACAATATCTTTGGCCCCAATGGTCTATTTCAACCTCAAAAACTTCATTCCCACTGTCACATGGAAAACCGACAATGGAACATTATTGGAAGGTGGTCATTTTGGATGAGTGACTAGCTTTTTTTTTAAACATAAACCACACCCCATTTCATTGTGGCATTTTAAAATAACATCATTCCACTTTCATTTCATTCGTTCATGCTCAGGAACTTTATCCTGGTCAGGGTTGATCCCCAGGAATGGATTTACACTCTGAATGGGTTGCCAGTTCATCATTCAGAAATTCACAGGTAAAGTATTCAGTCTATCGATTTTAGGAATCTGGCAAAAATGAGTAAAAAAAACGATATGGACATAGAAAAAATGCAGAGAGATCAGAAATTACGTACCACATTAAATCTGTATTTAGGTCAAATTCTTGTGGAAAAATATCAAAAATTAAGAAAGTGTATGTGTGTGTTTATGGAACAGCTTTTACAATGGATGAGTCTAACTCCGCCCCCTTTAGATTTCCGCACCAACGGTGTTCCTGATAGATTGACATAAAAAAAAAAAAAGAAAAAAAAATGTTCCTAGTTGTGCTGTGAAATGTCAGATAAGTCTGGTGTTCATCAGAGAAGAGCGAGTGATGAGCAAAACCTTCTCCTTCAGGCTTTTCCTCTGTTCACACAGTGACCCTTCACCCCCATGTCTTTGTGCACAGGATTGTGGGATGCCTTCAGAGGGGACGGGGTGTACGTTAGAGGGCAAGTCTGCTCTTCTGGGACCTGGTGCTGTCAGACGCCCGTGACAAAGGGGAAGAAGAACAGGAGGATTAGAGAGGTGAGTGGATCTGGTTAGTGGATTAGCTGCTCTGCTACGCTGCAGGAAAAACACTTCTGAAAGAGTAGCTTCAGGGAAAGAATCATAACGTCAAACCGTCTGCCAGTGACCAGTGTTTTCACATTAATAACATTAATGCATAAATATATAACTGATGATATTGTGCTAAATGATGTCATGGAATGTTTTTTTTGGGTGCCATTATTAAAAAAAATATATAATAATAATAATAATATTTACTATAAAAAAAATCATAATAATAATTGCAACTTTTTAAAAAGCTGTTAAATTTAGAATAAGGCTTTAATATTGTGATTGTTCCCATGAAACCGGTGATTTTACAATTAGAAAAATACTTTTATTTATTTATTTATTTATTTATTTATTTATTTATTTATTTATTTATTTATTTATTTATTTATTTCTTTATTTATTTATTTATTTTCCCATTAAATAATACTAATATTTTACAATTATTTTAGTTTAGCAAAAAATACATTTTGTTTAAACTTGTTCAAGAAAAATGTGTTCCCCTTTCGATACATAAAAAGGGTATATTTTTATTAAATAAAATTTTTTATTAATATGAATTTGTTTACTAATAAATTAAAAAGATATTGTTTTAAGTAGTAATTATCCCTATTACCAATTTAATAAATTTATGAGAAGCTGTTTATTAAACTTTTTACATTGTTGTTTGACATTTTTTTATAAAAAAAAAGTAAATTATATATATATATATATATATATATATATATATATATATATATATATATTTTTTATATAAGTATTATATATAAATAATAATATTTATTAAATATTAATTATTATTTATTAATAAATAAATAATATTTATTTGTTATTTATTATTAATTAATAATATGAATTAAATATTAATATTACTAATAATAATTTATATAGTAAAATTATTTTACAAACAATTGCGATGTGATTTTGAGTTGATTAAAAGTCAGATTTGTTTGATATGTTTGAATATTTCACCATTTACTGTTTAATTAAAAACTCTGATGCTGAAGGTAAGTATGTACAGTAGTTTGACTTGAGGAGTGTGTGTGTGTGTGTGTGTGTGTGTGTGTGTGTGTGTGTGTGTGTGTGTGTGTGTGTGTGTGAGAGAGAGAGTTAATACGCCATGATGTGTTGTGTGTGTGTGTGTGTGTGTGTGTGTGTGTGTGTGTGTGTGTGTGTGTGTGTGTGTGTGTGTGTGCGTGTGTGAGGAGCTGAGGTAAGCCTGGCTTGTCTGCCGGGTGAGACAAGTTATCAGTGGGAGCCATGAGTGTCCCTCTTCACTCCAGAGACGGAGGAGAACAACAGCGGCGGTGTGACGCATGGCTACACTTTGGCACGGCTGAGCCACCGAAGGCCTAATCTCCCCGCACCTCCTGATCCGCCTACTCACACACTCCTCACACGCTCTGTAGCCATTATTACTCTGAGATTATTGTGGCAGCGTGGCAGGAATGGCCATACGCACGTCTGCCCTATTCACTCCATCTCACACAGCTGTTACATTCGCAAAATAATCACTCAGTCTGACGATCAACCAAATACTCGGCTGGGGAGCGGCTTGTTTATTTCTTTTTTTTCCCCCTTCCTGGTATATACTCTATCCATCTGCTGATGGGACAAAGAACCTGGCAATGACGAAATATGGTAAATCAATTAGGAAATTCACAGTCTTTTTTTTCTGACTTGAAAATAATGCGACCAATTTTACTGACACCGGAGACTCCTTCCTGTGTAGGTTGTTACTATAGAAACAGGAAGGAGTCACCAGTGCTCGTTGTTTCTATTGTTACTGTAGAGACAATTAACACATCAGAATGAGAACTTTAATATAAACCTGTTATTTTCATTGTACTTGTTCGGGTCTAAAGGTCTGGACATGTTTTGTTGGTCTAAAACCAATTCTTCCCTTTTAGAAGAATGAGAAGATTTATTAGGAACTGTTAAATCATTACGATTTTATTAGGACCCATCGCGATAACATTTACATCTGGTATTTAGGAGACGCCAGATTACAACCCAGTATTTGATGGTTAAGGGCCTTGCTCAAGGGCCCAGCTGGGATTTGAACTTACAACCTTTTAATTAGAACACTGACCGACATTTCAATCAGAAGGATTTGTCACACAATCGTCATGAATCGTGAGGATTAACTAGGAAAAGAAATATAATAAATCATAACAAATCATGTGGAATCATCTCATCAATCAGCGTCTAGTGCTGGACTTAACGGCATTATTAACAGATTTATTCAGTCTAGACGGTGTGCTGGTGTGTGTGTGTGTGTGTGTGTGTTCCCACTCTATTCCACACACACACACACACACACACACACACACACACACACACACACACACACACACTCTTTAGCGGAGTGATGGTGTGAGCGCGGTTCACATTAGGCAGAGCACTTTTCCCGACAGGAAGCCGTTCCAGGTAGTTACCCTCCTCTCTACTGGAATAAATCCACTGTGAGGAGCTTCTCTCCACAGGAACACACCGAGCTGATCTTCACCACGTCTTTTCCACACACACACACATCTCTGAACACGCTAACATCTTCACATACATCATGTTCCAGCCTAAAAGATCTCACATGTATTACTCTGTAGATCAGCAGGCTTTAGATAAACACTCCACACACTCTAATGTGATTTTCTCCACAAACACATCCACACGTTGTATGATTTTTTTTTTATACATTACATTTTTTTTTTATGTTCATCAGCTTAATCTTAATATGATTCCGAGCGCAGGGACATGGACTTTTTAACCCTAAATGGATTTGCGTTGGATTAAAGCTTGGCTGTTTTCTTAATTAATGTGAAATATTTGTACAAATCTGAGTATCCATGAGGCCCGCATTTCTTTCTTTCTTTCTTTCTTTCTTTCTTTCTTTCTTTCTTTCTTTCTTTCTTTCTTTCTTTCTTTCTTTCTTTCTTTCTTTCTTTCTTTTTCTTTCTTTCTTTTTCTTTCTTTCTTCTCCAGTACTCCATGTGATGTGTTAAGAGTATTACCATGGACATGTGGTGCTAGCTGTAGAATATTTATTAGTTTGCTCGGGATTAGGTGTTTCGCTTAGACAAACAAATAAACAACAATAAATACGTTAAAATATAAATAATTGTGTAAATTGTTAGAAATGATATTTAAACTTGCAGCACGGATAGTCAGAAAGAAGCTGTAGTGTAGTTGTACTAAGTCTAGAAGTAGTGTTGTAGAAGTAGTAGTAGTGTAGTAACAGTAAGTCTGGAGATAGAAGTATGGTAGTAAATCTAATGAATTTGTAATAGTAGTAAGTCTAGTAGTGTAGTAGTGTAGTAGAAGTCTAGGAGTAAGTTTAGTTGCAGTGTAGTTGTAGTGTAGTAGAAGTTTAGGAGTAAGTTTAGTTGGAGTGTAGTAGTAGTGTAGTAGAAGTCTAGGAGTAAGTGTAGTTGCAGTGTAGTAGTAGTAGTGTAGTAGAAGTCTAGGAGTAAGTGTAGTTGCAGTGTAGTAGTAGTGTAGTAGAAGTCTAGGAGTAAGTGTAGTTGCAGTGTAGTAGTAGTGTAGTAGAAGTCAAGGAGTAAGTGTAGTTGCAGTGTAGTAGTAGTTTAGTAGAAGTCTAGAAGTAAGTGTAGTTGCAGTGTAGCAGTAGTAAAGCTACAGAAAGGGTATTAGTATATTATGCTTTATATAGTCTAATTGTAGTGTAGTAGTGCAGATGTAGTAGCGTAGTAGCTGTAATTATATTAGTAGTGGGGTAGTTGTCAGTCTAACAGTAGTGTTGTGGAAGTATAGTAGTAGTAGTGTAGTAGTAGTATAGAGGTAGTGTAGTAGTTGTAGGTATAGTAGTAGTGTAGTAGTATAGAGGTAGTGTAGTAGTTGTAGGTATAGTAGTAGTGTAGTAGTAGTATAGAGGTAGTGTAGTAGTTGTAGGTATAGTAGTAGTGTAGTAGTAGTATAGAGGTAGTGTAGTAGTTGTAGGTATAGTAGTAGTGTAGTAGTAGTATAGAAGTAGTGTAGTAGTTGTAGGTATAGTAGTAGTGTAGTAGTAGTATAGAGGTAGTGTAGTAGTTGTAGGTATAGTAGTAGTGTAGTAGTAGTATAGAGGTAGTGTAGTAGTTGTAGGTATAGTAGTAGTGTAGTAGTAGTATAGAAGTAGTGTAGTAGTTGTAGGTATAGTAGTAGTGTAGTAGTAGTATAGAAGTAGTGTAGTAGTTGTAGGTATAGTAGTAGTGTAGTAGTAGTATAGAAGTAGTGTAGTAGTAAGTATAGTAGTGGCATAGTAATAGTGTAGTAGTAAGTCTTGTAGTAGGGTAGTGTAGTTGTAGTGTAGTAGGGTAGTGTAGTTGTAGTGTAATAGTAGTAGTAGTAGTAGTAAGTATAATAGTAGTGTAGTTGTAGTGTAGAAGTAAGTGTAGTAGTAGTAAATTTATTTGTAATGTAGTAACAGTGTAGCTGTAGTAGTAAATTAATTTGTAATGTATTAGTTATGTAGTTGTATTAAATACAATAGAACTGTATTTATACTGTAGTAGTTAAGAGTGTAGTAATGTATTAGTAGTAAGTGTAAAGTAAGAGTAGCATATGGTAGTATGGTAGTAGTGTAGCAGTAGTTTTATTGTAGTGCAGTAGCAGTGCATTAGAAGCCAACAGCTTCTTGACCACTCTCTCTCTCTCTCTCTCTCTCTCTCTCTCTCTCTCTCTCTCTCTCTCTCTCTCTCTCTCTCTCTCTCTCTCTCTCTCTCTCTTTCTCTCTCTCTCTCTCTCTCAGTTCAGTGAGGATCAGAAAGAAGTGTAGTAGTATTGTAATAGAAATCTAACAGTATTGTAGTAGTGTAGCATTAATGTAGTGTTAACTTCAAGTAGTGAAGTTGCAACACAGTAGTGAAGAAGTATTGTAGTATCGGTCCTGTAGTAGAAATGTAGTAGTAGTATTGAAGTAATTGTGTAGAATTTGTGTATTAAAAGTGTAGTAGTTGTGTAGTGGTTGTGTAGTTGTAGTGTAGTAGTAAGTGTGTTATATAAATACAGCATTTAATGAACTGATTCCAACCTGAAAAAAATCCTCTCAATCAGGTTGGAGCTTTTTTTTTTGTGAACCAGGAGTCAATATGGGAAAATCCCCTTCCAGCCCTGAAGAAACCACACACACACACACACACACACACACACACACACACACACACAGTAAATTTTCCACGTACACACACTGACCACGTGTCGTATATATACAGTCTTTAAATTAAGTAAACTTAAGAAGCCGGGGCTCATAAATTTTGCAGTGAATATTTTTTTTCACCCTTTCTCTCTCTCTCTCTCTCTCTCTCTCTCTCTCTCTCTCACTCTCTCTCTCTCTCTCTCTCTCTCTCTCTCTCTCTCTCTCTCTCTCTCTTGCTCTCTATCTCTCCGAGCTGTTGTGAACTACTCCATGGATTTACTGCAGTAGTAATAACTGTCAAGGCAAATGCCTGGTAAAGTGCCGGACAAGGGACCAACAGAAGGAGAGTATTTATCACGGTATTGACTTTCTGACTGCGGTGTCGTGAACTCTTTTGTCATAAACTGGAGCACTCAGAGGCAGCGGCGAGATCGATCCGAGGGAAAACTGCTGTCAGCTTCTCTCCCAGGGAGCATTGCTTTTGTTATAGCCACTTAGGGGGCTGATAAATGCTCGGCTCAGGATGGGACCTGGCTAACAGAACAGGCCTTTTTTTGGGGGGATGGGGTGGAGGGGGTCTTTTTTATTGTGAAAAACACATTGATATTCGTTATTGGTAAAACTTTTAATAGACATAAACTCTTGAACATCTTATATATTTAAAAGCTGGAATTGGCTTTCTGATGCATGGGCTTATTAAAAAAAATTCAAATGAATCATCTTGAAAAAGAAAATGATTATAATAATAAAAAAAAAATCCATAAATAATTCTTAATTAAATTTGAAATATTAATAACACATTTTAAATATTGAAAATTTCAAATGCTAAAAAAATTAATTAAAATATATATATAAAAAATTATTTTAATAATAATAATAATGAGTGATTAATGTAATAATTTAAGTGAAACGCCACTTAAAATAATAATTTATGTGATTAATGCAGGGATCCTCACACTCAGCTGAACAGTAAATCAATAGTGTGTATAGGTGGCAGGTCTGATTAGTGGCCCAGCGAAATGGAGTGTGCATGATGAATGGCAGATCAGAGCGTTCAAGCGACAGAGATACAGCCAACAGCTTCTTGACCACTCACTCTCTCTCTCTCTCTCTCTCTCTCTCTCTCTCTCTCTCTCTCCCTCCCTTAGTTCAGTGAGGATCAGAAAGGAGTCAAGTTTACTCCCAGAGGGAGAGGCGGCTCGACACGTATTCCCATGGTTAATATAACCTCTGACCTCTGTTTCATCTCAGTCTATAACCCAACCCCCCCTCAAGATTCATGAGCCGAAGTGGTGCGACGGAATTTGGTGTTATAGATCTTGTGCTCGTTCTTGTGCAGGAAAAGTCCTGAGGAAGCAACAAACAATAACAAAAAAGAAATAAATATATAGAAAAACATAAAACTGCAGTAGTGGTGTGAGGGAAAGATAACGTGAAAGGCTCAAGACTTTTCTCAGGACGCAACAGTGAAAAGTGTAATTACATTAAAAGAACAAGAATTAAATTGAAGACGACTTCATTGTTTTCAGATCCTGAACTCACCACTGGAACACTGTGTGGGGATCTATGGTTATTCGTACACTTTCATAAGTTTAGGTTTAACTGTAAAAATAAAAACTAAATGATTTAATGGTTGAACCAAATTCATAACCATGCTAATAAGAATCAAAGATACTATTAATGTAGCTAATTTTAATCAAATTAAAATAAATTATAAATACTGCTGTCAAAAGTTTGAAAACACATAGTCTTTTATGGTTTTTGAGAGACACATGCATGTTCCTTTTGTATCGAGACTTATTTTGACCAAACAAATCTTTAAATGTCCACATGCTCCACTTTATTTTTAGTGAAACATCCTCCAACTAGTGAAGGCACAGTAAAATATTTCAGCTAAATGTTGAATAAATGTTGTTTCTCAAATGGAGAAACGAACCAAGAAACAACCCAATTTGATAAACAACATTCATTCAACGTTTACCTGAAACACTTTGATGTGCCTCTTGTAAAACTTGCCAAAAGTCTTCTTCACTAGTTGGTGATTTCTTTCTAACTTTCCGATTCAGTTCATTCCAGAGCAGTTCAATAGGATGTAGGTGCAGTGTCTGGACAGGTTGTTCTATATGGTAGATATCACTCATTGCTCATTGGCTCATTCTGAAAATCATCTGCTGCTTCATCACACCACCTTGTTGTGACCTTCTTGTCGATTATATACATTATATAAAGAAATGTTTGTGGACACCTGAACATAAGATTGATATGTGCTTCTTTTTGAACGTCCCACTTCACAAATAGTCTCCATTTGCTGTTAATATAACCATAATAACCTCTGCTCTTCCAGGAAGATGTTCCACTAGATTTTGGAGTGTGCTTGTGGAGATTTGTGTGAACATTCAGCCACGAGGGTGTTAGTAAAGTCAGGTACAGATGGATCAAACAGCGTTCATATTAATTTGTTTAATAGGGGTGAGGTCAGAGATCTATAGCAGGAGATCTTCCACTTAAACCCAAGTAAAGAAGAGCTTAATGGAGCTGGCTTTGTGCACAGGGGCATTGTTTGGATCTCCTAGTTCAAGTGAAGGCCAAAATTTAATTCTAAATTCATCCCGACAGTTTGGGGAACACTTTGTGTGTAGTTACAACACATATTTATTTCACAAATCAGATATAAGAGCTGTGTAGTATCCATGAAGTGACTCTAATGTGTATACACACACACAAAAAGAAGAGGAGGGACGATTGCGTGATGTGAAGTTGGAAACCGTGATCAAATTTTTCCGTAATGACGTGTTGAAATCCCGACTACTTTGCGCCCTTCATTTATCCATCAGCTCAGTTGAACAACAGCGAAGTTTCCGAGATTTTCAGAGGACCCCCGCTTTTAATTAGGACGGAGAAGTCGCACACCGACGTGCAGAGGTTTTTCTCTTTTTCCCCTTTCTTTCTTTCTCTCCCATTACATTAGTGACAGGTTACGTTAAAGGTTTCATTTCCAAGGTTTCATTTTCGGGTTTAAAGAGAAAATTAACCTCGTCCAATTAAAGCCCTCGATTGTTGAAGAGAGAGCGCCGCGGCTAAGTGTCTTGCCATTTATTCAAGCACACCGAGGCACACTGAGCACACCGAGAGCTTTGGGTGTGTAAATGTCAGAATTAATACGTGGAATGCGGGAATAATTAATTTCCCAGCGTCGGATCCTCACGAGCCGATCCGTCTCGTAAAAAGTAAATTCGCTCATTCGAACTCGCTCGCGATCGAGGACTTCTTTTAATCGGCGTCTGGTTTTAGGAGCGAAGTGGTGGCACAGACGGAAACACTGGTTCAAACCACGTTCTATGGATACAAGTGGCAGTATTGTTTTTTTACCCATATACAGAGCAGTACACAGTTTATTACTGTGTTATCTGTGTAACGCTGCTTCGAGACAATGTCCACTGTTAGAAGGTTCTCTACAGAGAAAAATGAATTGAACTGAATTAAAATGAAGCGGGTTCCTCCAGGACCAGGAGGCTAGATGAAACAACATCAGTGAACACAAAACTAAATAGGACACTACATACAGTGGACGTCTATTTTTTCTACTAAAAGCTATTTTTAGAAAAGGCCCGTGGGCTACTCATGTGGTCCTTGCAGGCGACCTGGTGCCCGCAGGCACTATGTTGGTGACCCCTGGACTACAGAATATATTTAAAACTGGAAATGAGTTTGACCATTTAATAATAAATAGTCTACATGTAAACCTATGTGTGTAAATCAGTCCAATCCCTTTATATTAAGGAGTCTTATGGCTTGTGAAAAGTACCTGTTACACAGTCTGGCTCAGGTGAGGTGGTTCAGGTGAGACCTGAAGGGGGAAGTGTGTGTGTGTGTGTGTGTGTGTGTGTGTGTGTGTGTGTGTGTGTGTGTGTGTGTGTGTGTGTGTGTGTGTGTGTGTGTGTGTGTGTGTGTGTGTGTGTGTGTGTGTGTGTGTGTGTGTTCTTTGAATCTGAATGTACAGATGAATGTAGTTTAAACAGATACAAATACAAATCTGCTCATGCATTCGAAACATAAGAAGAAATACAGCATCCTTAGTAAATGCTGGTCAGGGAGATCGAACTGTGAATTTATTTATGTTTTTGTAAATAAAATCAACAAAATTGGTTAAGTAGAATTTACACTAAATGTCATGTGAATTGCACGTGCATCCCCAGAGACCAGGTGTGAACTGGAGTGAGGTACTTGAGGCTGAGGAACTGTGCCAGAACACACACATATTGACACTGAGGATATTTATACACATATATAAATATATATATATATATATATATATATATATATATATATATATATATATATATATATATATATATATATTAAGTGTCTTTATGCTACACAGCTAATCAACAGTTATACAAAATATTTTATGTACTTTAATATTCTTTTACAAAAAATACAATTATCCAATTTTACCAGTATTTTTCTACAAATATGCATAGACTCAAAGCTCCTAGCCCATTCATAACATACCTTAGTACCTGCATAACTTTCATACTGTTCATTCAACTATTTTAAATGTTAACATTTATTACTTTTTCAAAAAACAATGCAATGATTCAAAACAAAGCCAAAAACGAGAATTATTTATTTATTCATAAATTATTCCAAAACTGTCACTCGTCTGCTTCTGTTTCTTCACCAGACTAATGGACTAATGGATTAATCCATTGCCTGCACAAAGAATGAGAGCTTGTAGTGGTGGCATGTCTGGAGTCTGTGTGTGTGTGTGTGTGTGTGTGTGTGTGTGTGTGTGTGTGTGTGTGTGTGTGTGTGTGTGTGTGTGTGTGTGTTTACTGGCCCTTTAAGCTGCTGTGGAATGTGGAAAGTTCACAGTAAAGCCCAGGCTCTAAAGTGTGCCTAAGTGCATGACCCAGGAGCAGTGTTCAAGTTCATTGGCATCTAGACAGGTGTGTAATGACTTGTAAGGCTGTCTGGGCTCAGGGCCGGAGGACAGACGAAAGGGTGGCGGTGTTGGGGGGGTGGGGGAGAGTTATTCGTGGGGTCGGCGTGACTGTGACATCAACCTATTCTTGTACTATATATATCTCAGACGTCTAATAGATAGATAGATAGATAGATAGATGGATAGATAGATGGATAGATGGATGGATGGATGGATAGATGGATAGATCTGTATTACAGTGAGATCGGGGAGGACTGAAATAAAGGACCTGCATGGACAAGTGCTTTGTTTTGTCTATAATTTGCTTGAAAGAGGGTCACACACTCACACACACACTCACACACACACACTTACACAAATGCACACAAGCTCATCCTTTGGTAAAAATGAAAAAGAAAGAAAGAAAGACGGTGTGAGCTCTTTTTTCTACTGTTTCTCCAGCGTGTTGTGAATATTCACGCATCTTATGTTGACATAAAGAAATGTTTTGTTTGGAAGTTTCTAAATAGCGTGTCTGGGGCAAAATATGTGAAGGCATACTTATAATGAGTCTCACACACACACACACACACACACACACACACACACACACACACACACACACACACACACACACACACACACACGATTCTGTCCTCAGCAGCACTTATAACAAGGTTAGCTCTTGCAGTGATAACGGCAAATAAAACAGGCCCAGGCTGCTCTCTGGCCTGTGTGTGTGTATGTGTGTGTGTGTGTGTGTGTGTGTGTGTGTGTGTGTGTGTGTGTATATGAGCCCTGTAAATGAGCATACTGATTTCCTTTCTTTTTTTCCCCCTAGCTCGTTGCAGGAATCATTTCATGCCATGCGGCGTCTTTTTAAACCAATTGGGCAGCAAATTAGCTAGCAGGGGTTAACAACCACCATTTTGTCACTGTTTATTTAGTGGCGCAGCATGGCCTTGATCACAGCTCCTCCACAACGCTTGAGTGCACTGATAACCCCGCATTCCCTCGGCCTGGGGTACACCGAATGCCGCTAAAATAAAATAAAAACATTTCTCGATGCAAAACGTCCGTGCGTTGGCAAGTTGCACTGTGTTTGTATTGAGCACACGTTTCAATCACTCTAGCATTAAACGAGTGCAGTTACAAAGAATATATACAAGACAAAAGTTTTTAGTACAATTTACTTGCCACTTTGGGGGCAAGTAAATTGTTTTGGGGTTTTTTTATCCCCCAAAAAATAGGTTTTGGGGGATTTTTTACCTTGTTTAATTAAGATATAAATGGATGAAGTACTGTCAGCAGAGTGTTTAGCAGAGGATTCTAACAGCATTATACTGAATGAGAGGTACGTATACGTCAACGCTCTTCTCTGTTCTGGCACTGAGGTCGTGGAATGAACTTCCCCTAGATGTTCCCCTAAAGTCCCTGGCTCTCTTTAAGAGATGGTTGAAGACCAACCTCTTCCTGAAACACGTAAATTAGCACTTACCGAGTTTGCATTGTAAAAATCAAGAGTTGTAGTCTGATTTACTTTAAGTTTGTAATCGCGTACCACTGTAGATTTATTCATTGCTAGAGACTCAAAGCACTTTTGTATGTCGTTGTACTTTTGTGCTAAATGCCCCAAATGTAAATGTAAATACTGTTTTATTAAGAAAATAATAAAGTAGCACCAAAAAGGGAGAGCATTAGCTAAGGCTAAAAACGAGTGAGTGAGTGAGTGAGTGAGTAGATAAATGGATGGAGGAATAAATGGATAGATGGATGGGTGGGTGAGTGGATGGATGGGTGGATTGATATATGAATGGATGGATAATGGGTGTGTGACTGGATGGATGGATGGATGGATGGATGGATGGATGGATGGATGGATGGATGGATGGATGGATGGATGGATAGATAGATAGATAGATAGATAGATAGATAGATAGATAGATAGATAGATAGATAGATAGATAGATAGATAGATAGATAGATAGATAGATAATTAGATGTGTGATTTGAGAAAGAAAGAAAGACAGTGAGACTGAAAGAACAGACCTGCATGGACAAGTTTTTTGTTTTGTCTAACATTTCATTGAATGAAGGCCACACACTCAAACACACACACATTTGCTTTTACCTTTAGGGGAAAAAAAGAAGAAAGAAAGCAAAAAAAAGAAAAGCAGTGTGAGCTATTTTCCAGAATGTTCCTCCAGTGTGTCAGCAGTGTCTCACGGCGTAGAGAAACGTGGTGTGGGAACATGTGGATCTCCACGTTACGAGTAGGAAATGGAATCGTTTGGAATCGGGGATGACTGAAAGACAAAATTCTATTATTGATGCGCTTCCAAAATTTTTGAGGGATTAAAAAAACACAATGCGAAGAACTAAAGGCTGTTGATGTTGGTTGTTTTTTTTTTGTCTGTAAGATGTTTATTTAATGTTTACGGAAGGAATCTCCAGTGTCAGAGGTAATAATAATAATGTCCACATTTTCTAATTGAGATGCAATTTATTCATTTTGAGAGCGAGAGAACAGGAGAAACAGGAGACTTTTTGATGGAACAACTTGTTCGCAGTTGCTGCAGTGTAAACAAGAACAGGAACTGACATGTCATGCAACATTAAATGGGTAAAAACGGTGAAATGTTTAATGTATTTCTTAAGTCAAATACTATATGCGTGTCTATTTGCACAACACACATAGGTTATATTCTTTTCCAGCAACGTTTCGCTAGTCAGAGATGCTCCTTTCCAGTGTCCACCTGACCGCATGTGACCCTAAAGCCCAAGCTACTCACAGTCTTGTTATCGATCGGTGTCACTTGACCAATCCTCCGATAACTAAAATGTCCTCCAGGCTGCCTGTGACCTTGACCTGGCTTGAAATCGACCAAAGACACTCCTTCTCCATCTAATCTGCTTCATGTAATCGCAAGCCAGAGGACGTAGAGAGTGAGCGCTGGAGGAAAAAAAGAAAGCTCTCCGGCTCCTGCTTCCTCAACCCCTGGGGACCCATAATAGAAACCTAAAGGCCTATTTAAAATTTCATCTGATCCCATTAATTATTGTCGAATTTTCCTTTTTTGTCTGTGTCAAACCTTTGGGCCTGATGGCAGTCGAGCACTTCCTGCCATTTTGGCGAGATAAGGTGTCAGTTATCTCTCCAGGAGGTTAATAGACCAACCACATAATCCTTTCCCCCTTCTCTACAGATGTTTTGGTATTTGCATTTGGTAAGCCGATATGGTCATTCACTCGAGAGTGTGATTGCATTCCTAATGAATTTTCACAAAAAAAACCCTCAAGAGACCTAACGAGAGAAAGACGAAGTACAGGAAGCTCAGAGAATCGCGTTCATTTCGTTATCAAGCAAGGTTCAATGTAGTGTTTTTTTTTCTTCTTCCTTTCTAACAAGGAATATCGGGAATTTCAGGAATCAGACAATCCGTATCTGAAAACGTACATGAATGAAGTTTCTGAAACATCAAGGCGAGGTATCCGTATCTGTGAAAAGGTCAAGTCCATGCTAACTGCTAGTAAGTGCTGTAATTTATGGCGTCGTCGTCTTTTTTGGACTTGTCCTTTCTGGTGTGATAAATGTTAAGTGAGCACGACGAACATCGCGTAAAAGCAAGTTCACTGCTTAATGTCTGAAATAATGACAGTATGGAAAATAGAACAAAGTGCTTCCCAGCGCGGACGTTTTTTTTTTTTTTTTCTCAGAAACATGACAAGCTGAATTTTTTTACCAGGGACCCGAAAAAAGAGACACTGGTGCATACAGAGCGTTTATAGCTGCTATTAAAAATATACATTTCCTTCCGGGATGATAAAAGTGTTCTACAAACGTTTGTGGACACCTGACTATAAGAATGGTATGAGCTTCTTTTTGAACGTCCCATCCACATTTAGTCTTCATTTGCTCTTATAATGAGCCCCACTCTTCA
Source organism: Silurus aristotelis (assembly GCF_946808225.1). NCBI lineage: Eukaryota > Metazoa > Chordata > Actinopteri > Siluriformes > Siluridae > Silurus > Silurus aristotelis. Next base: position 17,522,869 of record NC_139582.1, read on the forward strand.
GCGAAGATGTTTCACTAGATGTTGGAGTGTTGTGGAGATTCATTCAGCCACAAGAGTGTTAGTAAAGTCAGGTAGTGATGTAGGTGTCATTCATTCATTAATTCATTCAATCAAGGTGCTCAGTAGGGTTCATGCCAGGGGTAAAGGGCAAATTTCATGCTACCACATCCAAAGATGTCCGATACAATTGTGTCTCCATGTTAATGCTAACAATTTCAGAAATAACAAATATTGCTGGAAAAGTCCAGTGTCTGAACTTTTACACTTAAGGGTTACAGTGCAGTTTAATCTTTGCAATATTTGCTTTAAAATCCTACAGAAACAAACTGTGTTCACGTCACAAACCCAGACATTTATAACATTAATGGAAGGAGTCTCCAGTGTCAATATTGTGTAACAGCTGAAACACATTTTTAGTAATATAAAATATGTTTTCTGTCCTACTATTAACTTTCAAGAAAGGGAAGGAAAGAGAGAGAGACAGAGTGAGAGACAGAAAGAGAGAGAGACTGACAGAGAGGAGAAGGGGACAGAGAATGAGAGTGAGAGGCAAAGAGACAAATACAGAGGAAGACAGAGGCCAAAGCAAAGAAGCAGAAAGAGACAGACAGAGGCAGTGAGACAGAGATTGAGAGACAAATAGAGACAGAGAAAGAAAGAAAGAAAGAAAGAAAGAAAGAAAGAAAGAAAGAAAGAAAGAAAGAAAGAAAGAAAGAAAGAAAGATGAGGTTTCTTTGATGTTCCACAGCATGGAGAAAAAGTAAGACATGTTTAATGGAAATGTAAAAAAAATAAAAATAAAAACTAAACATGGGTTACTTCTGTCCCGGCATTTCAGTGGAATCAAACTCTCTCTCAACATCGTTGTTGATTATTTTCCACGAGCTGCACTACGAGTCAATTAGTAATGACATTTCCAATTAGAGAAATTCTTCTTGGAACAGTTTTCCTCACTATTGTGGTCTAACGCGCTTCTAAAAACCCGGGCCGCTTGATTAGTGTCTCTCCCTGGACGCTGTATCTATCTGTCATATGAGAGATGACAAGTCCTGCTTCCTCCAGTTAATCACCGAAAGCTGACCTTTGTAGGCGGCCTCACGCTGAGTGATTAAAACCCGAGTCTCTGCGTGAACGTGAGCGAGCGTGAGCCAGAGGAAACCCGCCGGACAAGCCCGAGCACCTTCTGCTCCACTTACCGCTGACGTCAGGAAATAAATCACCAGCGTGATTACCCCCAAGTCAACTAACGAATGGCTGAAACTGGCCAGGATCATATTTCCTCCACATGTGTGAGTGTGTGAGAGTGCAGTATGTGAAAGCGAAAGGAGAAAGCAGTGTGAGCGAGGAGATTAAAGCCGCCGCTGTGATACGTCTCCTCACTCCAGACGCCAGTAATTCACCCATCATTCCTGCTAAACCTTAAGATTATCCTCAAGTGGCTTTTCCTGGACTCGCTCCAAAACGCTCTCAACCAGAGATGTCTAAGGTGGATGAATTCTCGCACTGGAATGTCCCGGAGGTGACAGATTTATAACGCAATGTTAGAAAACCTGGACACAAATCAAACCCAAATGTTTGGACGTAGCACGCTTGACATTTCAGAAAAAAAGAAAAAAAAATCTGCAAATGAAAGAGGCAAGTGGGCGTGGCTTGGACTGTGTAACATAAGTGTGTGGTATATAATTATGATGAAGGAACATTTAACATGAATTTTTGCAAAACATTCAATTTACAAAGTCTGGATTAAACATAATTAAACAAATTTTTCTTAGCAATTATTAATATTATTAATAAAATTCTTAGCTTTTTTAATATTTTGAAATATTTTGAAATGATTGTTATTTGATTTAATGCAACTATTCTAATTATTTGTTTTTGAAAAATACCCAATGATTTTATTTAATTATTTCATGTTTTTTTTTATATTAAACTTCCTAATAAAGAATTATTATTTATGAATGATAATCATATTAATGTTCATGTAGACTTCATGTAGAGTTGAGAGTTAAGAAGCTGATGTTGGATCTATGATGATTTTATCTATGATGAGTTGTTCAGTAGCTCCTGGTTTCATAATCTCGCCACAGTCGCCATGGCTACTAATCAGCGATAAATACACATCGTTCACCTTAAATTATGTAAAGGTGCCTTAAGACAATGTCCATTGTAAAAAGCACTACAGAAATAAACTTGACAGTGTTTTTAATGTGTTTTTTCCTTTGCAGTTATTTTTATTTAATAAAAAAACAACAACAATATAAAGTGTAATTTCTCTTAAACAATGGTTAAATAATAAAAAAAAGTTAAATAAGAAAAGATGCTGCATTGAAGATGCACAGGCTTAAATCTAAATTTTACACAGCACTAGTACTGGAGACTCCTTTCAAAAATATTAAAATATATACAGTATATATTTCATTTGTATATTTGTGTAAACCTTTAAACTTTCTTGAACATCACTGTACTTTTATTAGCTACACCTAGCTGCTATATACAAGCTACATCTACGAGGGTGAAACATTAGCTTAAAGCTCTGGTTTACTGATCAGAAGGTCAGGGGTCCAAACCACCAAATACCTCATTAAGCTGCAACTGTTGGACCCTTGAGCAAGGCACCTTAACCCTATCTGCTCTAGGGAGCTGTATCATGGGTTGTCTGATGACTGTGATCAGGAGCTAACTCAGCTAACCAATGCTCCCTCATTGGCTGTACTTCTTAGGCATGGTTAACAATTATCCAAAATCACCAACAAAACAAAGCCTAATTGTTATGTCTGAGTTGAGCATGAACTCATGCTAGCTTAATGTTGACTGTGTAAAACCAAAGTTGCTAGCAAATGTGCTCATATTTATCTACCAGTAGCATGAGGCCTCATCAAGCTAACTAGCATTCAAACTGTTAGCCAGGTTATAATTAGCAGTGACTAAGTGCTTTTGCTTTGGCTTTTACAGTGGAGATATTTCAGACTTTTTTTTGCCACCAGACCAAACAGGAAGTAGATTAGAAGGGATATATGAGCGAACATTGATGTGACAAATCAATCAGAAAAGAAGAAGGATGCTAGGTGGAATTGGTCATATTGGTGTTATCGCAACACAGTCTCATGGCATTTCTAGTCACAAACTTTAATGTAGTGATTCGTGTTCATGAACACGAATTTCCCTCTTTTTTCATGTCACTCGGCACGACTGGCACCGTCTGGCTCCCTCTCCATAGCAACGGAGGCAGAGGATCATGGGTAATGCTGACAGAAATGCCAAAGGTAATCTTTTTCCCCCCTTTTTATCAGAGAATAAGGCAGAAAATATATGGTTAGGGTAAAAGTTAGAGTGATACTGTAATAAATGTGTGTCCACTGAGGACGGTTTATAATAGCGAGTAGTTTACTGAATATAAAGCAATAAAAACAAGGATGAAAATCTCCTGATTAAATGTTGGGTTATAGTGCTTGTTGATTAAACAATCAATAACAAACAGGAGGAAAAACTATACAGCGTCTGTGGCATCCGGCAGCCGAAAGAGAACTTTGGCGGAGGCACCAAAAATACTTCTTATTGAAATACATTATATTATATAGTATATAGAAAAAAAAGTGGGAAATTCGTGTCTATGAACACGTAATGCCATGAGACCGGACTGGTTATCGAAGCCGGTAGCAGCTTTTATGAGATTTTTTTTTTTAGTCTTTTTTTGTCATATTATATTAATGAGTGGTGTTGATGGAAATATTACACCCTTACAATTAATAAGCTAATCCTAAAGCTAAAGCATGACCTCTGTGCTCTATGTATTACCCTTCTCACTGAGACAAACCCCAAAACGAGAGAAAAAGTGAAAGAGTGAACACACACAAGGGGAAAAAAAGGAAGTTCTTGCACTTGTTTCTATCAGTGGCACACGTGGAGCCGAGGGAAATGTCAGGCTCTCCGGCCTGCGGAATTATGGAAATGTTTGAGAGTGTGAAGTGACTCCCGTAATCTGTTCTTCACAGAGAGAGCTTCCCTAATTACGTCGGTTTGAAATGAAGGCTGCTGACAGCGCGAGGTGTGCAAGGTGCGCCGGATCTGCCGCCACGCCGTGACACTGTGTCCGGGAAGGTTAATGGCACCCATCTGCGGCCAGCGCAGAGACGTCTAATTTGCCGGGCCGAGTTGAAAATTTTCAGTCGCTTTACACCCATTTAGCGGCGCTCGGCTGTCAGCGCTCTGCGAAGGAGCTGCGGAACTTTTCTCACAAGCCTGTGGGTCCCGGAGACGAGCTTTAAAAGGCTGTAATTAAAGAGTGCAGTGTGAAAATGACAAACTCTAATTATGACATGCAGACAGAAGCACCGAGGCCTGTGACTCGGAGAGGACAGGTAATACTGCTGGTGGTGTGGTATGTGTGTGTGTGTGTGTGTGTGTGTGTGTGTGTTTGTGTGTCTTAAAGCTTAAAGGGGCAGAATTATCACTCTCGCTCTTCTCAAGGAACACAAACAACAATCATTTATCCAGCTGTCATTCCGTCGCACCATGGGCCGGACCCTGAAATACAGTAAATCTAAAGGGGGCGGGGCTTCGAGTCTGAGACGTGGCATGCTAGGAACAATTCCAGCTAGAATGCAAACAGCGTTGTGCTGTTATCAAAAAAGAATCAACAAGAAGCTTTCTCTCAACTATTTTCTCTACAAACCTCTTTTTTTTCTCTCTGAAGTTATTAAGAAACCAAAAACGCAGTTTATTGACTTTCTAGTAAACTGAAGTTACAGACAGAACAAAGTGCTGACACTGCAGACTCCTTTCTCCTTTTACGCATATGTGTAAATGCGTCTTGTACCTGTCTGAAGTATGTCGAAATAATTTACTGTCGTTACCGGTATTTATAATACAGTGGACCAGATCTAATCGATTAAATTGAGTAATTGGTTAAATTGTCATAGATAAAATGTATTAACTAAAATGAAATAAATAGACAAATTTGATTAAATAGTTAACATTTAATATTTATTTTTCTAAAGATGCTTAAATGTTCAAATTTTTTTCAGTATACTTTAAGAAAAAAAGTTTCTTTTCGGCTTCTCCCGTTAGGGGTCACCACAGCGGATCCTCCGCACGTTTGATTTGGCACATGTTTTACGCTGGATGCCCTTCCTAATGCAACCCTCCCCAATTTATCCGGGCTTGGGACCGGCACTAAGAGTGGCTGGGGATGGTTCTGGTTCTCTGACCGGGAATCGAACCCGGGTCGCAGCGGTGGGAGCGCTGCATCTTAACCACTAGACCACCAGGGGACCTAGTATACTTTAAGAAATGTCTGCATTTAAGTAACACACAAGATAATTACTTATTCGTGAAAAGATTTTAAATTTCTTCACTTATTCGTACAGAAAACTTTGAAGCTGCACATAAAACGCGAAAGAATTCATATCTCTAGACTGTTGTTGACGGTGTAAAACGTTGATGATGACAGGAGGTGGCAGCGGTTTTGCGCATGCGCAGAACAAAAACCTAAAAATATCGACACCTCGCTGTCTTGACCAATCAGATTTGAGCACACTCTGATGTAATTATAACTCACTATTATATAATGATGAACCAAACTCTTTTTTGCTCTAGGTAGCTTCTTGATTTTCTGGTAAGGGGACCAAAAGAACAAAGCACTGACACTGAAGACTCCCTGAATGTGAAAGTAACACCATTTTACAGAAACCGGAACTTGCACAGGTTTTCAATCCGCAGTCTGTTATACAAATTCAAATGAACAGTTTGACACTTTCTCACTGTGTTGACCAATCAGATTCCAGCGCACTGTGAGGTAATAATATCTCAGCATTATATAATGTAAGAAGGATTACAGTTATTGAGAAAACGGAAGCCAGACAGAGGGTTACATCAAGATGTTGTGATTTTCGACGGAGCCTGGGAAATTTTTTCTTTTAATATGTTTTGCGTTCGCGTTATTTTCCCGCGAACTTCTGAGACGCCGACGCATAATTACAGCTGCAAGACAAAGCGAGTTTGACAACGTAGTTTGAGGGGCTTCGCCGCATTCCCGGCTTCATCCACAAAAATAGCAATTAAAGCCAGCGAGGGTTAAAGACGCTTCAACACACAAGGCGTACTATTAGCATATCCGTAATCCTGACTTAGCAGCCGAGGCCATCCTGGAGGCTTTCCAGGTGAGTCTAACCCCCGTACGAGACGTCTCTGTGTCTCAAACAGCTGCCCCTACCTCCCCCTGGTGGCTTAATGCTCCCTCATTATCTCCACGCAGCGGCCGGGGCTCTCACCGCGGCTGTAATGAGGACGCCGGGTAATAAAAAATGAATCACTTTAATACGTTCTCTCTCTCCGGCGAGGCCACGCATTAGCATTCGAAAGCAGCGGAATTAAGTTCTGTCTTTCCGAAAGGAAAAAAAAGGAGATACAAACAGCCAAATGAGGGTCAGGTGAAAGCCACGATCATGCGTGAACTGCTAAGCACTTTATAGGAAGAAAAGATAATTAAAAGTAAAAGAAAAAAATTGGACTGTGGTTACAGTGAGATGAAATGTCTGAGAGAGAAAAAACGTCCTAGCGGACCGGAAATACCGCTACAGCATCATTTGAAGAGCGACATTATAATAATTTATTCTCCTGAAAAGCCACGATGCAGTCGGCCGGTGTGTGTGTGTGTGTGTGTGTGTGTGTGTGTGCAGGGGTCAGCAAAGCTCAGCCGCACAGAAATGAGTAGATTTAAGAAGCAGAGTAGGCAGATGTAAATTTGAAGAAGAGCAGATCTTGGCACGGGGCCAAAGTCTCATCTTTTTTTTTCGTTTTTATTTTAACCCTTAAATTTAAACGTGGTGCGAGTTCACTTCCTTGTTTCCACCTTCATATTTATGATTATTACTTTTTTAAGCTCCACCCAACTACGTTTTATCACCATGTTAAGAACATTTTTGAAAATGTAGTTTTTTTATAAAACAGATATGAGTGGGAGGAAAAAAAAAAAAAAAAAAAAAAAAAAAAAAAAAAAAATATATATATATATATATATATATATATATATATATATATATATATATACTCACTTTCTGTTACAGTGTTATGAGCTTAATCTCAAAATAATGGAGTTTTTTCTAGAGCCATTGTGATTTTTTTCTCAAAAATGTGTACACATATGATGTTTTATTTTTTCTTAAAATGTTTTTTCACTCAAAAGAGAAATTTTTTTAAAAGGTTACAAATATTACTTATAGCATATTATAATATTTATATGTTTATTAGAAATACTACTATCAATAAATAAATAAATAAATAAATAAATAAATAAATATGGTTACTTATAATGAACATAAATCTATTTAACTTTTTTTTGTGCTTTTTTTTCCCCTAAATTTCTTACACACACATGCACACACACACATATATATATATATATATATATATATATATATATATATATATATATTTTATAATTTATTTATATATTTTTTTATTTAAATGACTTATCAGAGTCTCTGGTTCAGTCCTGACCTCAGATTCCGGTCTCTGTGGCGTCTCTTCATGTCCACATGGTTTTCTCCAGGTTATCCAGTTCTCTCCATGCTATTTTTTGAACATGCCGTGTTTGTATGTTGATTGACGAACAACTTTAAACACACACCACAACACGTGACAACGAATAAGGTTCAGGTTAGGGGGCGGGGTTAACATGCAGGGTTTTTGTTTTCAGTTTATTAGTACTTGTAGGTCTGTAAAGTCAGATCAAAAAAATTTACGGATTCCCAACAAGATAAAAACGATCCACATTGTTCCACTCCATCCAGCACTGAGGTCCTTCTCCTCCAGCGAACGAGCGCAGGATTAATCTCCTCAGTGTTTCATCAGCTCGTGATCGTTGCGATTTGCAGTCATTAAGGAGTGGACATGGATTAGCTGCGCTAAGTCGTGCTGCAGAGAGCGGCTCAGAAAGCCGCCGAGAGTGATGCGGCAAACGAACATGCCGCTAATTAGATCCGTCTATCTGCACACATTCATCTTCTCCTGCTGAATGGGCTCTGGCCTAATTCTAAATAAAATGCTCTTTATTATGCTATCATTCAAATTATTGCCGATGAAATAATGATCCCATCCCGGCAGTGCAAACTTAATTGATTATTTATTTTTTTTGCCACTTATCGTTTTTTAATTGTGCTTCTCAGAGAGGATTAGAACGACGTACTGCAGGGTCTTACTGTGCTGTCTTTCATACGATACATTTGAACATTATGTTTGGAACAAAAAAAAACAACGAAAGCACCCATGCTGTGAGGACTGCATATGGATAAACGCTAGGATCTGCTGCTCTCTATCAGGATCGACACGCCAAAATATCAAACTCTCGGACATCTGACGGACTCAAGCGAAAAGAAAAGAAAAAAAGTCTAATTTAGCCGTATGTTCGTGAAGGTTCTTGGACAAACATACTGCACGTGTCACACGTGTCTGAAGATGCAGAACAGAAAGGGAATCACTCATCCACACGGAGCCGCAAATCTCCAGATGTCGGATGACACTCAAGTGCCGTAAACACACACTGCTTTTAAAAGTCCTGTCAGAAGACTAAACGGCCAAAATCACAAATATAGAAATTTGTTGATGTTTTAACTTTAAATTACAGCTGGCTCAAGGAATTTTTATTGCTCAAAACATACATTTAAATAATATATATTTGATCCTTCAAAAAAAATTTGACTGGACCAAACTACTTGTACTTTTTAGAATGATTTTATTCTGACTTTTTAATGTATTTAAATGCATTAAAATAAAATGGCTGTAACCTGCCACATGCTTTTGGCCATATGTTCCACTAGATTTTGGATTGTGTTTCTGGAGATTAGTAGTCATTCATCCACAAGGGTGTTAGTAAAGTCAGGTTCTGGTGTAGGTGAGATGAGGAGGCCTGGGGTCCAGTCAGTGTTTTCATTCATCCCTAAGACGTTCAATATAGTCAGAGCTCTATAGCAGGAGATCTTTCAACTTCCTCCAAACCAAGTACACCATATCTTCATGGAGCTGGCTTTGTGCATCATCATACCAGGTCTGGGTCTCAAATTTCATAATCTCCATAATTTCATGGAACATCTTTCTATACCTTGTATACTTTATAGCTTTATGGTTTTGTACAACAGAAGAAAATGCTGTAACTTTCCAAAACAGTTATGGATTTTACGCTGAACAGTTTCTGGCTGAGATTTTGATTTGGATGTGTTTAATGGTTTAGTGTGGATGTAATGGTTCCAGCTTTCTAAATGTGTTCTACCTGGAACCCTGTTTTGAAACCACTTGGGGGAAAACAAAGACTTTTTGATGCTCTTAAAGTTTTATGGTTGAGCCTTCAGTTGCACTTAAACAAGCATGTAATGAATGAAGAATCTGGTTAAATAACTCTAAAATCTAACAATTTTAATCCTAATTTGAGAATGCAGATCATTTTGCCCTTTTTTGTGATCCTACATAGTATTCTTTCTATCTTTCACTCGTTCACTTCCTAATGCTGTTGTATATATCTAATATTTAGTCATAATTACAGCTGGATAAAATATAAAAACAATCCTTCTGAGGATTACGACGGGCAAAACGAACGCATCTCATCCTAATACTTAAGAAGAATGTCCCGGATTTCTGACGCAGAAAAGACGAGTAAAGAAAACGAGTGAGAATATAAATAATTCATTTTGCTGAATGGCAGGTTAAGCGAGGCAGCGATAATGCCCTGACAGTAATGATAACTTTCATTTCCTTTTCTGTTGCTGATATTCGTGTCGAGAAATTAAATTCCAAAAGCTCCCAAGGCCCCGTAATTATAATAGCATTTTAAGAAGAGAGGATTTTTTTTTTTTTTTACTTTTTGTTATTATTATTTTTTTAATTTGTACTTTCTTTTTGCTGAGGTTTTGATCATATGAGCCTCGATCCTTGTCTTTCAATAAATATTATAAAAGCGTATGTATACCTGACTGACGTTGGTGCAAAAGTAATGATTAGATATTAAAGAAAAAAGAATAAATTGTATTATATTACAATGATTTAAAGCTGAATTCTTGAATCTGTTAAATCTATTGCATTGTGCTTCTGCTCTATAAAGTAGTGGCGAGTTGTATATTTCACCCCCAGGCCTTTAGTGGTGTCCTACTTAAATCAATCCACTTCTTAATACCATCACATGACGATATTATAGAAACCACCAATGTTATACAGATATGCAGTGTAACAGAGCGCTGCATCACAGACAAGTTTCTCATGAAGCAAGAATGAACGCCATTACTGTCCTGATTGAATTTTCTGTGAATTTTGTTTTGTTTCTGTGCATTACGTTTTTTTTTTCCCTATTCAAAATTGTGTTTGTTTTGTGCAAATTTTATGGGAAAGAACATGCAAAAGTATAAATGGTGCATAAAAAACCTTAACTGTTTTATACTGTTTTTAACTGTTTTGAACTGTTTTGACCGACTTTTCCTTACGATGTCCAGCTTTTCTTGAAAAGTACAATGCACTTGTAAGTGTATCTGTGACCAAATCAATTTCTACTCCTGTAGAATAAAAAACAGCTACTAAATCCACACGAATATATTCGAGCTTGTGCAGTTTGCTACGGATGCAGTTTGCGAGCTCTGATTGGTGTGCTCTCTGACTGTCCAATGGACCGACGTGAAAATGCAGACATTATTGTACGCCTGCTAGACGGCCCCGGTGACACCAACAGCTGCAATAAATTTGAATCTGAAAGGAGTCTGCGTTTTTCATTTCTGCTGGCTTTATGGAAATGCAGGATGTGACGGCTGAAATCTGATTGGATAGAAACTCTGACCGAAACTTACTCTCAAGAGAAACGCAATGAAATAACTTTCTTTCGGCTTCTCCCGACCATACGCATGTTTGATTTGGCACGTTTTAACACTGGATGCCCTTCCTAACGCATCCCTCCGCCCTAAGGCTTGTGCAACCCTAATGGCTGGGGTTGGTTCCCTGACCGGAGATCGAACCCGGGCCGCAGCGGTGAGAGCGCCGCATCCAAACCACCAGGGAACCAGAAACGCAATGAAATGAAGAGGATAATTTACAGAAAACTATTTAATACATATTCATGAAGAAAAATATTAAAACGCAAGTCAGTGACTCTGATAGTGTTTAGACGAACAGAAAAGGGGTTGCTGGTCCCAATGGCACACCGTTGCTACAAAGTAATGAAAAAAAGTTTGTGTATTGCTGAGCATTAGGTGTGTATGTCATTTTTTAGTATCCCATTCCACCCTTTTTGCTTTTATAAAAACCTTATCTATTCTGCGAAGATGTTCCACCAGATTCTGGAGTAGCCGGACCGAGTAAAGTATGAGTACGAGAAGGATTCTGAAACGATAGCGAGAAGCTCTTCTTTTCTGTAGCTTTTCTGTAGCTGGTTCTCGCGGCACCCGTTTTGCACTTTAATAAATATTAAAGCGCGAGACGGCAAATTAGCACCCATCTAAATATACACACAGGCTATGTGCAGCCTTTAACAAGGTGCTACATTCCCGGTTCGCCGATTCATCAACACATGCAATAGGTTGCTGATGGTTCGTGCTTCGGCGTGATGTTGACCTTCCCTTTATTCCTTTTCAGGCTCCATTCTGCCTCTGCCTCCTTCTTGAGGCCAAATAGCTTTCTGATACATAAAGGAACTAAAAAACAAAAAAATGTTTAATTAGTTTGTGCGAAATAGGTAACGAACTGCCCGTGACCTTGACGAGACACGCAGCCAGACAGCGATTTTCGTTTGGAAATATACCGTCCTTGATTCTGACACCTAGGACAAAGTCTGGAACGCTGGGTTTAAAGAAAGCAGGAGGTGTAAATGGAGAGAGCTGGACGGAGGTGTAAAGTGCATCATTAGCGAGGTCAAGTGAACGTCACTGACCGATATATAGCATTTGTTCGGCAATGAGGTGCCTCTCAATCACACGAGGTGTGAACAAGCAACATACGATATTACACGGGACTTGGTCGTTATACGAGGGAGATATTGGGGCCAGCAGAGTTTCATGTGGGCATGGATCATATTTTCATGTTGTGGTGTTTAAATGTGTTTTGATTGGTGTTCAGGGACCAAATGTGTGCCAAGAATACATTTCCAAACACAATTACACCACCACCACCACTAACCACCAACCAATGACTCTACCATCACAGCAGAAATGGAAATTCATCAAACCCAGTGATTTTCACCTACTGATTGTATTGGATGCTGCTTTGATAAAGCGATATATTCCAAACAATCCTTGGCTTAAGAATTATTGGCACCCCTATAATTAATATTTGACAAAGAGGCTTAACCTAATATTAGGTTGGAGACACTCGAAGAGGGTTCTTCTACATCCTCACTGAGAGTATGAAAAATCCAAGAAGAATGAGTCAAAACCTAAACCTGTTTTATTAGCATTAAGGGTCTCATTTAACTCAAGTGTAAAAGCTCCGGAGCTCTGAATCCATCTGTACTGCCAAGTGTCAGTTGACAGAAGGTGTGTTAGTCACACTGTAAGTCATTAGTCATCTTTAATATGAAGAGAAAGATTCAGAGAGAAACACGACTGCATGGGTTTCCAACATGTTTAAAAATATATATATATGTATACGTATATGTATATATACACATACACACACCGATCAGGCATTACATTATGATAGGTGATTAACACTGCAGTGAACATTTCAGTGTTAGAAGCTGGAACAATTGGCGAGCGTAAGGATTTGAGTGAGAAAAACAAGGGCCAAATTGTGACGTCTAGACGTCTGGGTCAGAGCATCTCCAAAACTGCAGCTTTTTTGGGCTGGTTCTGGTCTGCAGTGGTCAGTATCTATCAAAAGTGCTCCAAGAAAGGAACAGTGGTGAACCGGCGGCAGGGTCAAGGGCGGCCGAGGCTCGTTGGACAGAGAAGGCTGGTCCGTGTGGTCTGATCTAACAAACGAACCCCTGTAGCTCGAACTGATGAAGAAGTTCATGCTGTTAATGCTCAACGGGTCACAACTGTTTTGGCAGGAAAAGGGGACCAACACAAAACAGGCAGGTGGTCATAATGTTATGCCTGATCGGTGTGTGTGTGTGTATATAAAATATAAGATAGTAATTTAACATTCTCTCAGACAGCATGGCAGGAAATTTAGCGAATTTCTTAAAAACAGACCTTTTGCTGCTTTTCTGAATCATCATATTTATTTATTTATTTATTTATTTATTTATTTATTTATTTATTTATTTATTTATTTATTTATGTTTGTTAGTTTTTGTGTAAGGCCCCTTCTCTTTCCAGCCACTTCAATATCTAACTATCTACCAGCTGCTCCTTAGTGCATTTCTGCTTCGCTCATCAAATCCATTTAAGACCAGCACCCCTCTGCATTTACCAACAACACCACACCTGCTGAAACCACCAACCAAGCAGAGATACGTGTCTGGAGCACAAGGGGGTTGGTGGTCGGTGGGGGGCTCAGCCACACCAAGATAAGGAGTGGTGGAAAAACAAACAGTTATGTAACACTACCTTCATATTATGGCTAATCAGTTTTCACTTTAGAGCAAGGAAGTCACAGTGATAAAAAAAAAGGAAAAAAAGAAAAGAATATCAAGAGAGAGAGAGAGATGTATATATATATATATATATATATATATATATATATATATATATATATATATATATATATATATATATGTGTGTGTGTGTGTGTGTGTGTGTGTGTGTGAACTAGGAAAGCCAAACCACTTCCAGCATGACAATCCAAAGCTCCATAAAGATCTATAAAGCTCTGACCTCAAACCTATTAAACACCTTTGGGATGAATGTAAACGCTGACTGCACCCCAGGCCCCCTCACCTCACCTACATCACTACCTTTACTTTACTAACACCCCTGTGGCTTTATGACCACAAATCCCCACACTCCAAAATCTAGTGGAACATCTTCCAAAAAAAGAGTGAAGATTATAGCAAATAGGTTTAAATTGTGAAATGAGATGTCAATTTCAGTCTTATGCTCTTCCATACCTACATATCTTATTCTTAGGTGTCCACAAACGTTTGTCTATATAGTGTGTGTACATTCCTAAAACAAATTTTTTTTTTGCACACTTCTGGTTTGAACACGTTGCACTAACGCTCCTCCTGGCTGCATGCGCATCACGTCTATGGTTCATTGTAGCTGGAGGTTTCCTGAGCCAACAGCACCATCAATGTTTCATCTCCACATCCTTGGAAAAGTGTTTCCTTTCCATTATTCACCGTTTTGGCCCCATGGATAAAGCGGAGAGCAGCATCCGTTTATGAACGTGTATGATTTATAGAAGCTGTGATGTTCTCACCTCGGCTCTGTAAAAGTTTACTGGCAGATTCAGACACCGGAGCGAGAGAGAGAGAGAGAGAGAGAGTAAAAGTGTGTAAAAGGGTTCTGAAATATTTGATCTGAGCAGGATATGGATTTGTGTGTAAAATATTTTTATGGCTTTAACTTATATAACTTAATGCAAAGAGCATTTTAACTGTTAAAAATATTACCCTAGTGGTAGATGAAGGGATTGCAGTTTGTTTGCTTTTCAATGAGATGGTTCACATATCTTGGTAGGTGCATTTTTAAACTTTACATTCCAGTCCTCATTTGCTGTTATAATAAACTTTACTCTTCTAGGAAGATGTTCCACTTGATTCTAAAGGGTGCTTGAGGAGATCTTTTAGCCAAAAAGGTGTTCGTAAAAGTCAGGTACTGTTAATGAGGTCAGGTAGGTTCCTGGGGTGCAGTCAACGTTTACAAACATCCCAAAGGTGTTTCGACAGGGTTGAAATCAGAGCTCTTTAGAAGGAGATCTTCCACTCTAACACATGAATAGCATACCTTCATGGATCTGGCTTTGTGCAGGTGGGCATCGTCATGCTGGAACAGGTTTTGGTGTGCAAATTCGAGTGAAGGGAAAATTCATTAATCTAAAGACATCCGTTTTGACGAAGAACAACATGGCTGCAAAAGTCAGGATACTTTTGTCCATATTACTAATAGTGTGAATATTGGACCTATTTCCAGATCAAGCTTTTACAATTAAGTTAAATTTAAAATTTCAGCTCATCTGCAAATCATATTTTGAACATTTTTCAGACAGAAACTAAATGTGTGAGTGAAAATGTTCAAAATTGAACAAATTAAGTTTCTATTCCCTGATCAATTTGATGATGTTTTAATTTCAGTGTCAGCAAAGTTAAACACATTGAACACACTATAGACAAATACTCAGAAAATCCCATTTGTCTCAAATGTCTGTATATTTTGCCACATGTTCGGTAGATAAATAAAAACAAAAACTAGCTCTATAGTTGGAGTCAGATCGCTTTCTCATCACGTTTCTCAGAACTCTCAGACCTATGTATGTGTTTGCTATGTTCTCAGCTGCCTAAACTACTGGATGACAACTGCTCCAATGGTTGCATTCCATTCAAATGCTCCATATTGGATATGTATATTAAACAAGACTGAAATGAAGGGAGTGCAGACATACCCCCCCCCCACCCCCCAACATAGTTCCTTTCCTCTTCTTTTCTCTTTAAGATGAGATGTCTTGTATAAAAGCGTGGTCGTCTTGCACGTTTTGCATGTGGCGAGCATCTGTCTCACTCACTCAGCCATATCAAACACGATTACGTTTGTGAAAGCGTTCTGTCTGCTCGTCTTCTGTTCGTCCTCCGTCGTTCCTGACAAGTCTGTGTGACCTCTACAGAGATGCAAATGGATGTGTGTGTGGAGGATCACACCTGGAGTCTACCTTCAGTTCATCGCTCTCTCTCTCTCTCTCTCTCTCTCTCTCTCTCTCTCTCTCTCTCTCTCTCTCTCTCTCTCTCTCTCTCTTTCTCAGACTGATCTTCTAGGATATAAATATAGCTTTTCTTCACAATACGTCTAATTCTACCAACACACCAAACTAAGGGAAAAAAAATATATATATATATACTGTATATATATATATATATATATATATATATATATATATATATATATATATATATATATATATATATATATATATATATTTGCAAGCAAGATGCTTTAATGACTCTTCAGCTTGTTCTTTTCTTGAACACAAGGGAGGGATAAAAAATGAGAGGTCAGCATACGGATGACAGAACACCGAGAGCGAACTCAGCGAGGACTGAAAGTCATACAATAAAAAAAACCCCAGAAAATTCAAGAATGAGCGCCATCTAATTAGAGGGGGAAACGCTTTTTTGATTAATTCCCTCAAAAGCGAAAGGTGACGTGTCGACATTCAGGACGCGGACCCCCCGACTAGCTGCGCATCACGCTGTAAAGAAAACAGCATCCTCGTGTGTGTGTGTTGGGGCCTTTTAAGATGCACAAGGCTTCTTTTTGCTTAGACAATCGCTTTTTATTGCAGACTCATCAATCCAATTTCACCGAGAACTGGTCGGTGATCTCATCGGACCACTTTGGGGGGCTACGTAAGGTAGGCTGTGAGTTGGTTTGCTTTACTGGTAATTGATCTATAGTAGGATACTCAGGATTTTATGCTCCAACCTATGGAAAGCAGAACTTCATGGAGCTTTGAGCACATGAGTCACGTCATGCTGGAACAGTTTTGGGTCTCCTAGTCAAAGTGAAGGAAAAAATATTTAATGCTGCAGCATCCAAAGGAATCCGACACAAATGTTTGCCTCGCAGCTTTTTTCAAAAGTTAACCCAACGTTGATTTGCCTGGAAGAGGCAGGTGTCCCAATACTTATTTTTTTCTTCTTCTCAAGATTGTGACCCTGGACTTCGGTTTTCATCTGCCACTGCACCCACACATGACATATCACATAATCTCTGCACCTGAACCATGTTATCTCAACGTTTCTCTCAGTCTCTGTCTCACCTCTGTTGTCTGTGGATGTTTTTGATGATCTTCATGCTGAGGTTATGGCTTCTTTTTCTTTTTCCGTTTGGGTTCTTATTTTGTATAGAAATATTCTGTACTCGCGTATCGCACAACTCTGAGTATTGACACTTCAAGCAAAGAATTGCCGAATCTTGAGCATAAAAATAAGAAAATGAATATAGAATTGGACTTTTTTGTCATTAAGAAAGAAAAATATTGTCATTTCCAGCCCAAAAGGAGAAGCAGAAACTTTATTTTGTGAAAGATGTATGTTTAGAGGAACCGTCATTTTTTTTTTTCATGCTGTTCAGTTCCAACATCTGGGGTGGATAAGAAATTGCTTCTTTCTCTCCTTTATATTTCCTCCACCTCTTTAGTCGTTAAGCAAACCTAGGCTTGATGCGAGAGAACGAGAGAGAAAGAGCTAGAGAGAGAAAGAAAGAGAAATAGAGGGGGTCATCACAGAGAAAAAGAGAAGGCACGGACGGACGTGAATGGCTGATAAGTTCTCGGTCTCTTACTCAAATTGCTTCTCAGGTCTTCGTTACCTTTTGCGCTTGGAATCAGAGCAGCAGAAAATCAAGGCGCGTTGGTAGGGAAAAAAAAAAGAATGAAAGAAAGAAAGAAAGACAGCACTGACAGTGATTGATGTTTGAGCTCTTTCCCTGATTCGCTGATTAAACCCATCAATCTATATGCAGAAGAGGTGTCCGATGCAAATAGAGCCAATCAGATGGGACAAAACGGTTTTGTCAGAACGTTATGGAAATAAGAGGCGCCACTGTAGCTGCCGTTGGTCCAGGGCTTCTTTTCCAATTGTGGAAAATGCTAGAGGTGCGATGTCTCAAATTAAAGAGATTACATGCTTGTGTTCTTGCTCCCGGCTCGGCTCGGCTCGGCGGCACACGCAGCCAAATTGCTTCGCTGGTTTTCTTTTTTGTTTTGTTTTTTGCTTTTTTTTCCGCACACTGGTCAATGATCAGGGATGCATATACATGAATAGCCGTGGGTGTGTGAGGAATCAGAGGTGTTTGTCATAGGCCTGGCTCGAGTTCTCATTCCGTTTTTCACCTCCTTGTAAAGGAATTTTTTAGTTGGTTATTTTTATTATTGGTTTGAAATGGAATATAGACCTTTTAACAAACAAGTGAATAAATATATAAAATAAATAAAGATACCATTACTACTGCTACTACTAATAATAATCTTCATCATCAAATAAATACACATTTGTATTTATTTACACCCCACAGACGCACTCCCACAGCATTATTTCTGTATAATATTTAGTCTGGAATACTTTCTTTCGGCTTCTCCCGTTAGGGGGCACCACAGCGGATCATCCGCATGTTTGATTTGGCACATGTTTTTACGCTGAATGCCCTTCCTAACGCAACCCTCCCCATTTATCCGGGCTTGGGACCGGCACTAAGGCTTGTTCAACCCTAATGGCTGGGGTTGGTTCCCTGACTGGGGATTGAACCCGGGCCGCAGCACCGCATCCTAACCACTACACCACCAGGGAACCTAATGTTGAGTCAGGAATAAACTACAAATTTACGAGTAACAGGAAATGTCCGTCTACTAAAAGAAAATTTTGGGTATTCAGAGTCAAGTTACGCACCTTAAGCTGATTTTCTTATTTCTTTGTTTTGCGTTCACAAAACGTCTACTAAAGGTGAAGAGTGTACGAGACAGGTTTCGTAAACAAGAGCATCCAGACCACCATCTTTAAACACAAACATTTGCCATTACACTTACAAACGATAGAAAATATTGACTGGAGGTTGAAGTTTAAATTTATTTATCTTTGGTGTGATTCGTTACATAAACGTCATAATTAAAAACGATGACACGTGGTTAATAACATATGCTATGCTAATATGATGATATATAAATTGGATGAAATAATTCTGATTGTGTAAGACACTTTTTTTTTTTTTTTATTAAACTCTTCCCCTTGTGTAAATCTTATCTCGACTCAAGTCCTGGAGATACGAACACTGATGTGCAAAATTTGTGGTAGTAACAAAAATATCTGTGAAGAGTGTGAAGAAACGTTGCAAGAATATTTCTGGGATGTTACACTGCAAAATTTCTGGCAGTAAAAAAAAAAAAAAAAAAGAAATGTTGCAGGAACATTATTTCTGGAACTTTACATTTGATTTGCAATATTTCCAGTGGTAAAAAGATCGTTGTGAAGAAACGTTGCAGGAAAGTTATTAACACACAAACCTGTTGAATACTCGCAGAACATTCCGGAAATGTTCTCCATGAGCTGGGAACTTTATTATTAGTCCATTATTAACTATTATTTTTAATCCAGAATATCTTTAAAGCCCTGTCTGTTTCACTACATGCATTTTTTAGAATTGGACAAAAAGAACAGTCTAGAAGGTGGCACTATATGCTGAGATCATGGTTACACCTTTATGCACACACTTGGAGCGTTTGAGTGCTTCCTGTAACTTCTTGTTGGACTTTTGGAGACTCGGCGCTTGCTGAACAAATAATAAAAAAAAAAAAACAGAGCGGTGCGCTGGTTCTCCCCTCCAGCTAATTCCGATCCGAATCAGTTTAATTAAGTAACAAATTCTGTTGGCATAGAAACAGCCCAGCTAATTTATCATGGGAAATAGTGTGTGAGATGGACAGGTTGCTCGGCAACAGCCAATGGCGATACGGAAACGGGCCAATAACAAATTGAGCCGGATGCAGATGCTGTGATGTGAATGGGGTGGTTTGGGGGTAGGGGGTGACTGATGCCCACATGGGAGCAGTGGAGGAAGAGAGAGAGAGAGAGAGAGAGAGAGAGAGTGCAGCACAATGTGGGCCTCCTGTGCCAAGATCACAAACCACAGTCTAATAGCCTCTTCACACAGCCAGGCACAGCCACATAAAACCACTTCTCACTCTTTTATAATGAACTGAGCGACGGCGTTAACACCACGAGCCGGCCGTACTCACAGTCAGCTTCGACTGGAGGAAAGTGACACTCGGTTCAAACAAAAAATAAACATCACATGCGGTTTGTTTGGCTGCGATTGTGGAGTCGCGGCAACACAAATATTGATCAGAGGTGATCGACGGTTTCATCCTCATGCCGTGCTAAGCACTCGGCCCCTGTCCAATCACGGAGCTTGCTTTTATTCTACTCTAAACAACAGCTAGGTTTTATTATTATTATTATTTAAATCCTCTCAAATACTTTTTTTTTGCTTTAATGTTGAGACAGAACACAAACCTCCGACCAGCAATGTGAGTAATTTGTGTTAATTGTGTGTAACAACAACAGCGCTCGACTCTTGTCAACTCGTCCACTACATTTGCATTTACATTTGCGGCATTTAGCAGACGCTAAAGTCCACTAAAATTCAACCCTTTTTTAATCATGGCTGTATGATTTATTTTTTTTCTGAATATTCAATTATTATCGTCCAGCTAAATACTGCAAAACAAACAAACAATAACAGAAGTTTAATAAATCAGCCAAAAATGATCTAAAAAATAAAAAGTTGATTTTAACAACAGCGATTTTTTTGTTAAAACACAGAATGATAATCTTAGTTCATTTAGGTTGTTAATAATAAATAATTAATTGTTTTACCAACTTAAAAATATTTATATTGCACATATTTGTTGTCTTATGAAACCTTTTTTTTTTTAAATAGTTAAAAATAATTTATTTATTTATTAATTTTTTTTGCAATTTCTTGTTTCCGGCTCAAATGTCCATTATATCATATCAATCATAGCTATATAAACACATCTGTAACACTAATAATGAATTGATAAAACATAATAATTTTGATCCACTTTCTTTCTTCAAAATCAGTTTATCTCAGTTTATTCCTGAGGTCTCAGAACCGTTAAACACTCATGGACTCCCCTAATTTTTCACGCTTATGCGGTTCTTCCCAAATCTGTTACCTCAGTGTTGTGGGCACACAATCGTATTTGTCGACCAAAACCTGTTTCAGCGGGACAATCCCTGTGCACAAAGCCAGCTCCATGAAGATATGTTTTGTTTTTTAACATGGGTTGGGTAGACGATCTTCTGCTATGGAGTTCACACTTATTGAACACTTTTGGGATAAATGGGAATCCTGACTGCATCTTTCCAGAAGAGTGGGGGTTATTACAACAGCAAATAGGGATTACATTTGGAATGGGATGTTTAAAAAGCACATACAAATCTAATAGTCAGGTGTCTTTTCAAACTTTTTCAATATAATGCATTTTGCAGGGTACATCCCATAATATCCCAATGGTATATAGTGTACATAGTGTAATAGATGCCCTGAATCGAATCTTTTACGTGCAGAAGTGAATGTGCTTTAACTCAATTACTCACTATATACATTTGCAAATGTTGCACTTTTTTGCAAGCACTGTTTTTTTTTTTGTTGTTTTTTTTATTACTTTAATGCTTTCTAAATAAGCATATTCCACAACAGCAATCAGTCTCTTTAAAGGCATTGCTAAATAATAATGTGTTTAGGACTGCATCGATGTCCTGTCTAATTGTTCTACAGCCCGATATCTGTCATCCACACGTCATCTCTTTACAAACGTCCCAATTTTCCATAGCAAACGAATGACAAAGCTGAGCTGTTTGACCACATTAGCGTTGTAGAAAGTGCTGACACGGCACATCGCAGGGGAAAAAACAGAAGCTTTACGGTGTCCAATATAGCCTGAAAAGTATTTAATATTCAAACCAGATGTGTCTGGAACTGCATTGTTTAAAACCAATCCAACAAGCTTAAAGGTTTGACAAAAAAAACGCTGGGGCTTTCATCCGGAAGTTTCTGGAAGCTTTTGCATTACAGATTGTGTTTACAAAAGAATACGCTGAAATCATTTGGATTTATTATTATTTTTTTTTTTTGCATTGGCTCTTTTAGCGCCGTGGAGTTCACCGTTCCAATTGTTCTTATATTACAACCCAAAAATGTGGAAAATAAAATAAAATAAAATATGAAAGAAAGTAAAGCAAGTAAACAAACAAACATAATGCAGCAAAGAAAGATTGAAAGAAAGGCTACCAGACAGGTGGAAAAAAACAGTTACTGCTAGAAAGATAAATGAAAGAGAGGAACAAGTTGAAATACAGATGTGAATGAACGAGTGACACGAGTAGATAGATGGAGAATGTGTCATCAGTAGAAAGAAAGAAGAAGAGAGAGAGCATTAACGGTAGATTTATTGAAAGAAATTTGGGAAGAGAATGAAAAAGAGAGAGTACTGGTAGATTGATAGAGAGATTTCGGAGAGACACTGGAGAAAGAAGATTTACTCTGAACGAACAAATATATAAATATACACAAACTTTACTTTCATTGAAAAATCCTCCCTTAGCATGAAGAACAGCTTTAGTTCAGTTCATCTCAGAGTGTTTCAATAGGATTTAGGTGCAGTTACTGGACAGTTACTGGGCAGTCTCCATCAGAGGTGGCAAAAGTACACACATCCTTTACTTAAGTAGAAGTACAGATTCTCATGTTTTAAAATACTCGGGTAAAAGTTGAAGTACTGATTATACTTTTTTACTCAAGTGAAAGTAAAGAAGTTTTGGCTCAGACATGTACTTAGGTAAAAAGTAGCTATTACTGCTACCTGTTTTAGCTGTTAACTGGACCTCACATCATATTAGATAGATAGATAGATAGATAGATAGATAGATAGATAGATAGATAGATAGATAGATAGATAGATAGATAGATAGATAGATAGATAGATAGATAGATAGATAGATAGATGTGATAGCCTAGTGGGTTAATGTCAGGGTCCCCCACGAGGATGAGTTTGAGAGTTCGATTCCTGGTCAAGCTGGTGGTTGCTGTGTTGGTAAATAAAACTTCTGGACCTTGTCCACTCTGAAAACATTTAAATTCTGTGTTGGATTTATTTCTTGATTTCCTGCTCTTTAATGAAAGATAACCCCACCAAAAAAAAAAAAAAAAAAGCACTTCTGTGGTAGCTCAGTGGGTTAAGGCTTGTGCTTGAACAGGGTCCTTAATATAGTCCACGCTGGTGATAAGGTTTCAAAGCCAATCCTATATGGCTTTTTTCTTACTGCGCTGGCATTAAACAAAGTATGAACCCTCCAAAAAGCACTGGTCGCTAAGTGGTTTAAGGCTTGTGCCTCATCTAAACATGCATCCCAGTCTGATCTCTTCCATGGTTCAGTGGGTTAAAGCTGGTGACTTGCTGATGGTGAGTATCAGGGTTTGAATCCTGCTTTCTGCCTGCTAGTTGCGATGTCGGTTATGTCCCTGCTTCCTAAATCTTTCTTTAGCTTTATATTCTTGTGTTGATAGTTTAAAGGTAGATAGACCTGCTCTAAACATACTTCCTGGCCTGTCTTCCCTGATGGTTCAGTGGGTTAAATCAGGTGTTGTGCTTTTGGTGGGGTTCAGGGTTCGAATCCGGCTTTCTGCCTGCCAGTCACGATCGGGATTCACTTCCTACATTTTTCTTTAGCTATATATTTTTATTTTTAATGGGTTGAAAAGAAAGATAGACCTGCTCTAAACAAGCATCCTGTTTTTCCTGATGGCTTAGTGGGTTATGGCTGATACTTTGCTAATGTTGGTGGTCAGGGTTCAAACCTGGCTTTCTGTCTGCTAGTCATGAAGTAGGTTAAATTCCTGATTCCTACATCTTTATATTCTTGTTTTGATGGGTTATAAAGAAAGATAGACCTGCTCTAAACAAGCTTCTCAGCTTGTCCTTCCTGATGGTTCAGTGGGTTAATGCTGGGGCTAATGGTGTGAATCAGCGTTCAAATCCTGCATTGTCCCTGCTCGTTATGATATGGGTTTACTTCCTAAGTCTGTCTTTAGCATTATATTCTTGTGTTGATGGTTTGAAAAAAAAAAAGATAGACCTGCTCTAAACAATCATCGCAGCTTGCCCTTCCCGATGGTTCAGTGGGTTAAGACTGGTGTTTTGCTGTTGGTGGGGTTCAGGGTTCGAATACTGCTTTCTGTGTTTCTTTCTGGTCTGAATTTCTTGCTTTGAAGCATGAAATGAAGGATAAACCCCCCAAAAAAAGGGTGACTGTTTTGGGGGAGGAGAGAAGGTGGAATAAAACCTTTCTCTGGAGCCTATGTCAAAACTGTTTTTGCTTCATAACCCCATAATCAGCTTCTCAGATGCCAGACACCTGAATATTGCCCCCCTGGTTCAGGATACACCCTCTGAAACTGTCCACATCTGACATTCCACACAGCCATTTCTGACACCTTCCTTACGATGGTGACTGGAACCTTCCACACTCTTAACTTTGAGCCCTGGCCGGGGTTTGAACCAGCAACCTCTCAACCCAGAGGTAAAGCTCTTCCAATTGAGCCACAGGATCTCTTGCATGAACCTGATATTTACTACCTTTTTTGGTTTGTTTATAAAACTTTTTAAACAATTTAAAGGAAAGCAAAGGGGTAGGAATCAAACCGGGTGAGTCAGATAGCAGAGGCTGCATCACTAACCACTACACTACCAGAGGGGCGGCAAACAAGCCTTTGCTTATTGGACTCTTGGTTTTTCTAGAGTTAAGAGACCACTGATTCCTCTTAGATCATGATGGTAGAGGGTCAAAACTTCTCCTTCCTGTACATTCTCTCAGTTACTCGAAGTCTATGAGAAATGACTCAGGTACAAGAACCACATCTCCAACACCTGCACCACTGATATACCATGATTTACCAGCAACCAATGACCTTTTATTGTTCTGTTTTTAAAAACTTCTTATAATGTTCAATATGAAACTAGAGGTAAGAATCGAACCAGGAAAGTCTTTAATTATAGATCGCTAATGGCATTACTTTAAAACTCAAAACTTTGTTAGACGTGTAAATAAGCAGAAAAGACAGAGATTAAAGTAACGAGCCGGTTTTGAAAATGTAAGAAGTAAAAAGTACAGATATTTGTGTAAAAATGTAATGAGTAAAAGTAAAAAGTTGTCTGAAAAATTAGTAGTGGAGTAAAGTACTTATACCAAAAAAAATCTCCTCAAGTACAGTAACGAAGTATTTGTACTCCGGTACTTCCCACCTCTGGTCCCCATGATAGATATCACTTCAGACGTCTGTTTGCTCTTTAACTAACGCATCAAGGCTCGGTCGTACGCTTCATCTCATCATCTTGTTGTATGGAGGAGTCGGTTCCAGACGGAATTGCATGGTGGTGAAGTATGGAACGGTTGCCATGTTGGTTCCTTTCACCTGGAATAAGTCTCCAACCTTCTCTGCTCCTAAACCACCTTAAACCCTTTATCTTCCACCACACTTGACTGTGAGGGTGAGACAGTCTGCTAACATCTTCTCTCCTGTTCTAAGCCGTACAGTTCTTCTGTTAGAGACAAAAAAATTCACATGTGGGCTCAACAGACCTTTGTTCCACTGTACACTATACTTTCACTACACAAGTTTCATTAATGCCAGATTATATTGCTGAAGTGCTTCTAAGATGCAGTTGATATCACAGAAAAATGTCAAAATGCTACCCTTAAACCTGAACTAAACGTTAACGTGAACCCAAAAGAGGGTTCCTTAAACATCCTCAAATCTCCACACTAGCATTCACAAACACTGCTGAGCACGAACGTTCGTTTGTTCACGGTGGTATGAGGCTCGGATGCCCTGGCTGCCTGCATACACCGTCTGTAATGGATATCCAAAGACGTGGAACCTCAATCTAAGGCACCGCATCTCTCCGTCCACGTGGGATGAAAGTTATTCGTCACATTTGAACGGTAATAATCATCAAGCGCGTGTTCCTGTTTACGAGGCGTGTGATGAGACACATTTGTTTCCACCCGGGGTTATTGATAAAATTTATATTTTTCCATAAGCAGTCGTAAAAAAGAGCTTCATAGCTCGACTTGAAGAAAAGGGCAAGGAGCGGTGGCGCGTCGCTATGCTCGCACACTGGCAGATCGATCGAGCTAATTAAGAGGTAAACGCAGCATCACTATAAACATACGTCAAATATGATAATGGCGATGGGAATGGTTTCGTCTCAAGCAAGAAAACAACATGGGGTAATCAGACACGACGCCCATCGGCTATCCTTTTACAAGATGCCTGTAACGGCAGCCAGACGTATTAGCGCACCATGAGTAGCGCAAGGAAGCATGATTTACCTTCTGAATTAAGCATCGGGACAGACAGTCGCTAGCCAACAAATGAAAAAGTGTCATCATTGGCATTTTTTCAAAAGTTTAGGAACACCGACAATGACACTAGTAACCTATTTAGCATTAGTCATAGGCATCATTGAATTGTTCTACTGTGTATACATCGAGGTTGCCAGGTTCACAGTTTTTCTATCACCTGATTTTTTCATTAGCTTGTGAATTCAATTTTGTTTAGCGATTATAACAATGGGCGTTGATATTGTCTCTAGAAATTTGTAATCCAGTGGTGAGGAAAAAAAATTTCCGTAGACCTTTTTTGGAAGAAACTTTGAGAGGATCCAGACTCCACAAGGAAACCATCCTCATTCAGACACTAGATATTTATGCATTACAGTAAAGGTTATCAGTTACACACTTGAGTGTAAACATTTTTAATTGTAGCCCTAAGCTATTGTAGCTAACTGCTTATTAATTACAGTACAGATCCATCGTCATGGTTCTTGAGTGGAACGATCCACCGTGATCTCGTGTGTTTTTAGACTGTTCATGTGCAGCCATCCTTAGCAGCAGCAATTGGTTTATAATTTTTTTTTAGATCGCTTTCCAGAAGCAGGGCATCAGAATGGATCGGGCAGATCTGGAAATCAGAAGGAGACGGGTGAGGAGATTGAATCATTTGCAGCAAACAAAATGGAAAGTGGACATTTGGAGAACATGACTGATGTGCAGAACTATTTTGATCAGAACAATTGGGAAAGTCGAAACATAATAGCTATCCTAGATAATGATTCAAAAACACAGAATTTGAAATGCATGCACACCACAGTTCATTCACTTCGTCTTATTTATTCTCAAAGGTCACTGAAGGTCAGTTTTCAAGGTTTATCTGTTCATCTGTTTTTCCTACATCTGTCCGACTGGTCATTTTTATGGTAATATTATGTACGTAATTGTGATTGTAACCAGCAGATAAAAAGACATGATAAAACTGTTGTCTTCAATGGCTTCCTTTTAGCTTGAGGTATATATGTTAAAGGTACTAAACACACACACACACACACACACACACACACACACACACACACACACACACTACAAGTCTAATTTAATATTAAAGTGCATTGTCTAAGTGTTAGCTCAGATCAAGACAGATACACATTAGTTTCAGTCAGAAGTTTTTGCTAGCTGTTGTTTGCTAAGCCATGAACTTTTAGTGATGAACCATATTTGTCTTGTGTCTAATCATTTGGGTGATTTTGGGTTGTCTGATCATAATGAGGTGTTTTTCACCTCAGTGTGAGTGAGTACATTATCATGGACTCATTAGCTCCTATGGTTATTGCTGTTGCTAGTTGTCCTGGCTAATTTACAATTAGCAAATAAAATGCATTGCGGATGCGATAAAAAGAGAGAGGAGCTAGTGGCGGATGTGAGGGAACACAGAAAATGGGAAAAAAAAGGAGATTCCCAGATGCTGCCACACCATAGGTGAAATTTCGATTGTCACTCTAATGCCTCTCTGAGCTCCTGATGAGCTCGGGAATAAATATGCAAAAAAGGGCTCCCAGGGAGGGGAGAGGGGTAAAAAAAAGAGAAAGAGGCAATCAAGGAGAGCAGCGGCCCAGGCTGGACTATAAATCTTTGTCTGTTTCAATTGCGAGTGTGGCTGAAATGGTGTAAAACTCGAGCAGGGATGTCATCAATTTCTGTTAGCTCCTCTGTGCCTCTTTGTGTCGACACGGCCGCTGTGATTGATTGATTTTGTCACTCGGGCTCGGTTCACAGTATGTTAACACGGAAGGGCAGAGTTGGGTTATGGAAAACACGTTATTAGAGTTCTCGATGTGACTGGACGCTCATCCTTGACGTCTCCGTCCTTCTGGTGTGTCATTAGTAGAGCTGGAATGGGTTGGGGGTTCGAATGGGGCAGAGCATGTTAATATGGGATGGGGGAAGGGAGAACATGCTAATACTACTACTACTAATGCTACTACTAATAATGATAATAATTATTTTTGCAATTAGGAAGAGGAAATTATAGTTTTATGCAAGTTCCAAAAGTATTGATTCAAATTTGCCATGTTTTATTATTGTTAATTGTAATATTGTATTGTATTATGGAATTATTATTTTTTTTTTGCAGGTTGCACTTACATAACAATTTTCTACATTACCCACAATGCTGTTGTACCTGCTGATAGTGGTGCAGTTGGATTCAACCTTGGTTTCATCTCTACCATAAGAAGGCAATGCAGCGGTGCTTTAGTGCTTTGGTCTGTCTGGGATTTTCAATTCGATTCATTTTAATTCAGTTTAATTCATTTTTAATTATATAGCGCTTTTTACAATA
Source organism: Silurus aristotelis (assembly GCF_946808225.1). Taxonomy (NCBI): domain Eukaryota; kingdom Metazoa; phylum Chordata; class Actinopteri; order Siluriformes; family Siluridae; genus Silurus; species Silurus aristotelis. Next base: position 17,551,251 of record NC_139582.1, read on the forward strand.
GACATTGTCTCAAAGCCACATTACAGAGATGAAGTGGTTATAAAAAATGTTTTAAACTTTTTCCTTTTGTCTAAGATCGTTTACATTAACCATCACATTGCTTTTTCTCTATTGTCTAATCAACTTGTACTTTAAAGTTCTTGGTGATGTAATGAACATTTGTTTTCTCTTGACAAACATTAATGTACATATTTAAACAATAACTACATCCTTATTTAGCATCAGCGCTACACAACTTCTAAACAGAGAAACAAGCAACAAAATAGCACCAAAACAAAACCAAAGCACAGACACTTCATTGTATAAATACTGAATATGTTTCACTGTGCAGCTTTTCCTTTAAACATTGGGATTAACGTGTCTCATGTGTCACCCGATATCTGAAATATCTGACATTATATTAGCGATCGATATGGATTATAATCGTTACATTATCTTAAGTGATTAACAGACTAAAGTACAGTATCTCTGTGTATTAATTCTACCAGATCAATTGTATATGCAGTGTATAATGTAGAACTGAAGACTTTACATAAATATTAGAAAGCACATGAATCTGATCATCGTTCACCCCTATCTCTCGAAACGAGTCAAATAAATAAAGAAGAGATCGAAACAATTAAACACATACAGTCAGTGTGCAGGGTGTTTGCGGTAGGTGTGATAGGCCTGCGATTGTTGATAGGATCATGTGCACATGTGCTATCACACTAGCGGTGGGAGAGAGTCCAAGCAAGGAAACACACTTTCGTTTTTAAACCTGTTTGGTGGAAGTCTCACCATGAGGCCCGAACTAAAGTGAGACTTGCATTTCCTGCTTTTAATTGGGCTTGCATTTTTTTTTCTACTTCTTTTTTCCACCCTGAACAGCATATCAGTAGATTGCACAAAGAATCAAAGTTGGCAAAAAAATTATTTCTTTGTTAGTTTGTTTATTGCATAGTTAATTTCTAATATCATAAATTCAACAGTATTTCATTGTTTCTATCATTCTGAATGTTGCTTATAATTATTAGGTAACCAATCGAATAAGCACATGAAGATATAAATGTATAAGGCCTAATAGGAGTACAGTGAAACCTCGATACTCACTACCCTGATAGTTCGTGACCTTTCATTTGGAAGCGGACTTATAGTAACTCAGGAAATATCTATCTATCTATCTATCTATCTATCTATCTATCTATCTATCTATCTATCTATCTATCTATCTATCTATCTATCTATCTATCTATCTATCTATCTATCTACCTATCTACCTATCTACCTGTTTGTGTTAAGATAGTTAAATTAATTGATTGATTGATTAATTGGTTGGTTGATTGGTAGATTGATTTATAAATTTGTTTATTAATTAATTGATTGATCGACAGATAGACAGACTGACTAACAAATAGTTAATAGATAATCAAGATAGATAATCAGAATGTATAATAGAAAAAGAACCGTCACCCAAAATTTAATTAGCATGCAAATAAATGAACACAACTGACTAGATGACATTTTAAAAAGTGAAATCGTTCACACAAGAGCAAAGTCACCATCTCTATAAACCTCTCGAACCATTGTGAGCGTCTTAATAAATCAGCGTAAACATTTTCTTTTACAGTCAGAAAAACCTGACAGTTATTTAATGCCATACCATATCATGCTTGTGCATATGTATTTTTTTTATACTGTCTCAGCACACAGTCAGCATGGCTTGTGCTCACGCTTTTGGAGATATCAGAGGTTTGTTTCTCAGCTTCTGTTCATTTATATGAAGTGTTGAGAGGACACGAAGGAGGACTAAGAAGGTCAAGAGCTCAGGCATCATTTTCCCAGATTCTGGTTCTATTTCTCGACTTCATCCCCCCTATTCCTATTAGGTGAGGAATCCTGGCAGATAATTTGTTTAGTAAATGAAACAGATGTCATTTTTCCTCTGTATAGTTTTTTTTTGGAGTGCATACCCCTTGGGGGGGGGGTTAGGATTCTCCTCGTGTCGGTCCGGCGGGTCAGGTGGAACACACCCGAGGGCTGGTTGGAGGGAAGAAAAATAACAAGGCGCGGTGAAGTGCCTGGGGACGGCAAACATCATTCACATCTCCCATAATCATCAAGGCGATGCTCGGATGCCTCCTTAATTTACATAATACCATCCTGACACTTTTACTCCAGCTATCCATCACGGCAGGACGAGGCCTTTCTCCTTCCTGTCTCTTCTCTTTTCCCCGATTGTGTCTTGTGTTTATCTGCCCAAGCACAAATGATTGATTCCCCACTGTTTCTCCCCCTTATGTTCAGCAGATATGAATCCCCCCCCCCCTATCGAATGATGAAGCACAGACTCAGCTAATAATAAACAGAAATACGGTATTCAAAAAAAAAAAAAAAAAAAAAAAAAAAAAAAGAAGACGACTTTTTCAGTGGTGTCTGTCTCACTTTGGGTTTACGTGAGGACAAATGATACATTGAGTAATTGAAGCTTCTTTTCTCAGCGCTTGAAAAAAGAGCTGCTGTTTATTTCTCGGTTTTGACATGATATCATAAAAATGTTATGTTTGTAAAGAAAAAAGGAAAAAAAACACAAAAGAAGGGAAAATGAGAGAGACGTAGAGAGTAATGCAGCTGCGAAAAAAAAAATCCTGTCAACATAAAGATTTAAATGTGACCTGAACATGGCACTGCGTTCCTACAACGTGAACGATGTATGTTAACACGTGCGAGTGGTGGCTCAGTGCTGGATTAGTGATTGGAAGGTTGGGGGTTCAAGCCAAACCCGGTGTTGCCAAGTTGCCACTCGGGCCCTTGAGCAAGGCCCTTAATCCTCTGTGCTCCTGCTGGAAACTGGGATATGCAAAGAAAGAATTACACTGTGCTGTAATGTATATGTGACTAATAAAGGCTATTCTAAACGTCCCACTGTAGATCTTCATTGACCTTCACACTTCTTTCCAATGCATGTTAGGCTTTTTGTAATTATTCACTTACCAGAGGATTAGTGGAAACACATTGATTTTGGAGGAAGTGATGAAGCTCTGGGTGCAGGTCACAGAGGTGTTGAGGTCAGGGCTCTCGAGTTGTTCTTCTCCACATTTTAGACACTATGTCTTCATGGAGCTCGATTTTGTAATGTTACAGCATACAAAGACTTTCTGTACAATTGTGTGTGTGACAGTGCTACTTTCGGTCACATTCTTAAGCACGTTCCCAGAACAGCTCCTAGAAGTTAAAATTCCATCCTTCTGGGTTTTTAGAAAAAACTAGTAAATCTGTGTGTGATCATTAATAAATTTTTTTCTGTAGCTTCAGACCCCCGATTCTGAGAAAATCTCCAAAGCAAAACTGTAGGAACATCTACAGAAAAAAGGCTACATTACAAATAGCATTGATTTAAAGGTGCTGATACGGAAACTAATCTGCCAGAAGAATAATTTACATTGATGTAAGGAGTCTCCAGTGTCACTGCTTTGTAACCATGCAGAGGTTTTCAGATCAGACGAGTTTACACACTCTGGTTTCTCTGCAAGAAAAAAAAAAGAGAGAAGCTGGTGAATGTTTACATCTGCTATAATGTAGCTATAAATGAATAAAAATACACGTTTCTTGGAATAAATCATAAAAAATATATAAAAACAATCACATAAGTTATAATAGTAAAATCTGTATATTCATTATTATATTCAGATAAATACATAAAAAATTAATAAATTTTTTTTTATCAAATCGTATCTAAAAAAACCCCCAATTATGAATGATGAAGAAAAAAAGGTCTCAATGCTTTCAATCGTTCATTGTTTAAAACTAAAAAGACAAATTACATTTTTTAGCTGTTTAGGAAAAAAAATTCTTGTTAAAAAATGTGAAATTGTAAAAAAAAAAAAAAAAAAGCCTTATTTATCTTTTTTTTGCCGTCATATTTTTGAGTTATTTGGGTTTGTGGGACTCCTGAACAAACCTGGATGTAAAATAACCGATCGACCATCAGCGCACAATCCACCTGCGACTTCACTCTGACTTTGTTGTTTATATAAAGTATTGTAAGATTTTTATCATTATATTTATTTAATACTACAGTCTGTGTGATTAAAAGAAGATATATAAATAAATAAAGTCATTGTTTTGTGTGTGTGTGTGTGTGTGTGTGTGTGTGTGTATGTGTGTGTGTGTGTGTGTGTGTGTGTGTGTGTGGCTCAGAAACAAATGAAAGCTGTTTCCTTCTTTTTTCTGCCTTTATTCGTAAATAAAAAAAGGAATAATCTGAAATGCAAAAGACCTCGCAGCTAAAAATCTGTGAACAGAAAAAAAAAGAAAACAAAAAATCCTGAAGACGGACTAATGAGGCCGTGCAATGGCGTGAGTGTGGGGGTGGAGCCAGTGTAAGGGCAGACCAATCAGAGAAGGGGAAAACTTCCCGCTCGTTTCAGGGCAGCATTTTCTCCGGTTTAGTTTCACACTAAATCAAATTGGGGTGAAACACTTTGTCTTCGTCAACAAGAAATAAATACATGTATAAATGAATAAACTCTGGTGTATGGTGTATGAAAGTAGTGGACTAGAGACTGTGTGTGTGTGTGTGTGTGTGTGTGTGTGTGTGTGTGTGTGTGTGTGTGTGTGAGTGTGTGTGTGTGTGTTTAATGTGTAAGCTGTCGTGGAAATAGAAAATATGGCACACTTTGCATATATATTTTTTATTTTTATATTTTATTTTTGGCAGGCCCAGTCTTCAAAGTTTCCCTTACAATAACGAAAACCATTAGCTGCTGTCAAAGGCAGAAGAAGAGAGATTATATTTTTTATTGAAATAAGATTAAAATGATAACTTTGACTGCGGCCTCCACCTGATAAAATATTTCAGCTCATAAGCTGGTTGTAGGCACAGGGATTAGAGTAGCAAGGGAGGGAGGGAGGGAGGGAGGGAGAGAGAGAGAGAGAGAGAGAGAGAGAGAGAGAGAGAGAGAGAGAGAGAGAGAGAGAGAGAGAGAGAGAGAGAGAGAGAGAGAGAGAGAGAGAGAGAGAGACGGTGAGGGTGAGGGACAGAAATTCATATTGTATAATAAAACAAAAGGCGTCCTGGGAAATAACAGTGGTACAGTATTCAAATTAGAACATGACGTAATGTATGTGTGGCTTCAAATTTGTAAATGACACTGTAGGTGGTGGTGGTGGTGGTGGTGGGGGTGTATCGAAAAATGTCTCAAGGTCTCAAGTGGGGTACTGAGGATCAGATGAGGACATAGTGATGACGCAGCGAGGAAATAGTAGGGACATAATCTAGACCTGGTGACTAGTAAGGACATTATGAGAACATAGAAAGGACATACTAATGCACAGCAAGGACATAGTGGGGACATTATCTAGATATGGTGAGGACTTAGGGCACAATAAGGACATGGTCAGGATAGAGTGAGGACATAGTTTAGACACAGTCACCTTAGTGAGGACATTGTGAGGACCCAGTGAGGAAATCATCTGGACACACTGAGGACATACTAGACGATGATATGAAATAGTGAGGAAATAATGTTGACATCTTCTAATATGAGAAGAACAATGTGAGGACATATTGAGGAAATAGTCTATCCATAGTGATAACACAGTAAAGACAAAGTAAGGACACTATAAGAACATTGTGAGGACAAATGAAAGAATAAAGGAATGAATAAGATTTTGTGTGGATTTGTGCAGATTGTACAGGAGAATGAATGAATGTGTGGAATAAAGCACAGCTGTGATGGTGGGACAGATGTGTTGTGATAGTGTGTGTGTGCGTGTGTTGTAGTGATGCTAAAAAAGAGAAACCCTTTGATGGAGTGTGTTTGTAGGGTGTGTGTCGGAGGAGACAGCTGTAGTAAGGGTAAAGCAGAGAAACCCTGTGTGTGATGTGATCATCCCTCTGCAACTCCCCCCCCACACACACACACACACACACACACACACACACACAACCTGTGAAAGACGAGCTGAGCTGCAGTGATGAATGTCCTCTGTGACCCTGAAGGTCAGACATGCTAACACTAGCAGCTAACAGTTCACAGCGTGTGATCAAACAAACATATCAAAACTTATATTATAGAGACGAGATGATAGGAATGAAGTAGGAATATACATAAATAAATCCGTGCGAATGAATGAAGGAGATGCAAACAAACAAACAATTAAGCAATCAATCAATAAAAAGGATGATGTTGTAACAATATTGAATGAATGTGCAAATACGAGAAAAAATTATTTTAAAAAGATTTCAAAATAATAAATGGATTAAGTGAAGAATAAACAAACAGTGAATGTGTAAAATAAATAAACAAATAAAGAAAGAACATTGGGATAAAATTAAGATGAATAAATTGTATAAAAAAACAATAAATGAATGAATGAAAAATGGGAGTGATTAAACAGATAAATGAATGACGACGATGATTAAACATAAGAATGAATGAATGAATAAATTAATGGATGAATGAATGAAGGGGATGATTAAACATATGAATGAATGAATAAATGAATGGTGGGAATGATTAAACATGTAAATGAATAAATGAATGAATGAATACATGAATAAACAAATGAATAAATGAATGGTGGGGTTGATTAAACAGATATCTTGCATGAATCAATTAATCAATGAACAAGTTAAATAGTAAATGAATAAGAAAGAAAGAAAGAAAGAAAGAAAGAAAGAAAGAAAGAAAGAAAGAAAGAAAGAAAGAATCAATGAAAAATCACAGACGAAAAAAAAAAATGCTGAAAAAAAAAAATTATATAAACAATTGATTTTTTTTTCAATTAGAGGAGAATTTTTTTCTTTTTTTTAAATGTATAATTTTTTTAATTATTGATTTTTCCCTTTTTAATGTTGTATTCTCTTTTCTTCTTTTGTCACAGAATAAACTCCATATCAATTTTTGTCTTATGAATCCGCTGTAATTATTCAGTATGACACTCAGAACACACACACGCGGTTATACACATCTACTTCTCTTTCATTCTTTTTTAACAATCGCATGAATTCCAAATATTTCAGGACGCATTCGCTCTGTAATAACACAAACAGATGGTGACAACAAGGAGGTTCCTGTTCATTCACATCTCCTTATGTTTTTTTTTTTTTCATGAAGCTTTAAACACTTCGCTATTGTTTGCGTTAGTGGTGGGTTTCATCATTATTATTATTATTGAAGTATCTCCTCTTGTCAGCTGTGTTACTCTTATTATGATGATCCTACATTATAAACAGAGAGAGTTTTTTTTTCCTTCTTCAATTCTCAAACCAAAAAAGACGTCATATGAATGAACCCCAAGAAAAAAACTTGTAAAAAATTACTTATAAAAAATAATTAAAAAAACAATAAGTAACATCTAAATATGTATAAATATAATAATTATCCACTATCATATGCGATTTATTTTCTGTAATGATGCACAGTAGATACTAGTTTGTGCTTTTGAAATGTGATCTGAAGATGCTCTGACCCTTCTATCACCGAATGTTACATTTCAATCTCTTTCTCGTGTAAAAGCACGAAGGATGCATGAAATTATTTATAAAAACGCTTGTCCCTATGATCTTCTTTTAAACAGCCTGCATCGGGGGTCCGGTCTACGGTCCGGCTCTTGCTAATGAACTGCAAGGAGAAGGAGAGATAGAGTAATGAGAGACGAGAGGAGGAAACAGGGTGGCATCTGTGCTCTCTGGTGACCCTCTCGTCACTCTCTCGTGCCAGGCCAGGCTGAGCGTTGACACATCAGATGAAGAGATGAGGCGGTGGGAGGGAGTGGAGGCGGGCCAGGCCACTCTCTGCGTTTCACACTTGTTTAACACCTAATTTGAAGCAGCGAGCCAGCCGTACACTATTCCTTCTCTCCCTCTCTCTCTCTCTTTCTCTCTCTCCTTCAGTTCGCCTCTCTTGCTCGTTTGGACCTGCGTCATCTTTGGCCCCAGATTTCCACCGCTAAAGAAAGTGGGCGCTGTTCTGAAATTAGAAATCTGTTTCTTATTGAACGGAGTGATCCGGGTTTGTCTGTGTTTTAGACGCGTGTAAAAGACAAACTTTAGTATAGCTATTCGTAAGCAGAGGAGGGATGTAATGAAGTCCAAATGCTTCATTACTGCGCTAAAGTAGAATTTTTTGGTATCAGTATTTAAAACAAAAAAAAAAATTTTAAATAAAAATATTTACTTTTCACTTTCACTCATTAAATTTTTTTACACAAATATCTGTACTTTCTATTTCTCACATTTCTCACATTTTCACACTTAAGTTTTAATCTATTTGGTTGACCTAATCCAATATTTTTCTTCTCATTACACACCGTTTTCAGCCCACCAACCGGTTTCCTGTCATTGTGCTGCTTTTTCGATCCACTGGTGTATCATTTCCTGTCTCTCACGCACCACAGACGAAGGGTAGTTTATGAAGATAACAATGAGCAGGCATAAGGCAACAGGAAGTCTGGGGTTAACGCGGATGAGACAGAGGGAGTCAGTGATGTAAACATGAGTGAGAACAGAGACTTTCCTGATCATCATCATCATCTTTTCTCTGCTTGTGTTCTATATGGTATTAGAGAACAACATCTGAAATTCTAATGTATTATAGATTAATATGAAGTGAGGTTCAAATACCGGCGTGACACTAAAACAGGTAGTAATAATGAGCACTTTTTACTGAAGTACGTGTCTGAGCCCAAACGTCTTTACTTTAAAGTGCAGTCAGAACTTCAACTTTAAAACACGAGTATCTGCACTTCTACTGAGTGAAGGGTGTATTTACTTTTGCCACCTCTGATTGTAAGCAACCCCTATGAAAGCATTAACACTATTATCATACTATATACGTCACTAATCATATGGCATGAGAATCCGCATATCCCTCTCAAATTAGCATGTTTATTTGCTATGCTAATCACTAATTTATATTTTTCCAACGCTCCTGTTATCACGGTGTCATTCTTGCAGGTCCACTTAATTGACACGCAGTGTTAATGCCGAACGATTTGCATATTTGGAGACTGGCGAGCGTGAGCACCTATCATCGCTGTCTTGCTACGGTATCATCATCATCATCATCATCATCGATTAGATTCTTCTACTGCCGCAGGTCTCGTTTTTTCTTTGTCCTGTATGTATAATCAAGCCAATCTGAAGGCTATTATATGCCACCGTGAGCACAATGAGCCTTGATTGGTTAGGAGAGTTTAATTAAAACACACACCCACACACACACACACACCCACACACACACACACACACACACAAACACACACACATACACACACACACAAACACACAATGGCCTCTGCATAGCAATCGCATAACTGGAATGCGCCTCTCGCCATTGTGTACATGAGTCATTTAAGACATAACATAACAACATGCTAGAGCAATCTGCTTGGAGAACCTGTCGAATTCTGCTTTTCTTTTTCCTGAATCTTTTTTTTTTTTTGCTGCACGCTTCCCTCTGAAAACAAAAATGAATCCTTCCAAAAACCTTGTCAAGATTTCCCCCCCTAAGGCTGCCCCCATGGGCCCTGAAGCTACAGATGGACAGAGGATCCTTCCCTGCCTTCCCACTAGTGCAAGGCCCATGTTTTCTCACGTTAAATTGGACTGGTCCGAGTGTAGCGCGATTCTGGCCCGCCGAGCGATGGACACACAGCTCTAGAGGGATCCCATACTGATTAAAGTCACCAGGGACCCTGGCACAAATATTCGGTTGCCTGTATCTATATCCTATGATGGCTTTTGCTGGAGCGACACCATCTTGAGTGTGGATGTGAGAGCAAACCAGATGGGGTCTATTCACACCACTTTGAGACAGCAAGAGTTTTTAGAGGCACCCTGCAGCCACTTCTTGTTATCTTTTGTCACCAATCAAGTGACATTTTTTCCCCCCTTTTTTCCTCCCCTCCTTCCACGCTGGGCGAATTCTCATGTTTCGAGAGGCCGTGAGCTTTTCGGGTGCGCGAGGGCAAAACTGGAACTTGTGTTTAAAATACGGTGGCATTGGAAAACAGAGCACTGCTGAATTCTCTCATCTGATTGGCCAGATATGTCCATGATTTGTTGACAGCAGCGTCATTAATGTGTTCGTTCTAATGTTAGTGTTTCTACAGTTACAATATTATAAATTATAGATCAGAAAGTAGATGTTTATTTAACATTTATGGAAGGAGTCTCCGGTCGCGTTACAGATGTGTTTTTGTTGCAGATGTCAAGCTACATGCGTATACACTATAGTGTTTGTAATTACTAGTAAATTTGTGCTTCAATTGAGCTGTACTTCGCATATATTATGATAAAATTTACAATAATAATTTCTGAAGACTCTCAGCATTCCATGTTTCTATACAGGAAATATCTGGCAACCTTGCATCAGTGAACAAGTGATTTTAATCATCAAACCGACACTTTAATGTGTGCGCATAGTCCGACTCTTCGTACGAGGAACTTTCCTCACAACATATTGACAAAACTTTAGTCCAATCTCAAACTGTAAATGCCTTTGTTTCGCACAGGGTTTTGTTTTACCCTCTTCGTTTGTGCTTTTGTTCCTGTTCAAAGTGTTCGAGTGTATACGAGCGATGCCACAAGGTCACCTTCTGACCCGGGTGTTATTTCTAATACAGACGAGTCGTGCTATTCAAATGAGCATGTGAGCGTTTTGTGTGTACAATTCAGCCATGTTCGAACCCATTTTTGTTAGCGATAACAAAAAAAAAGAGAAGAAAAGAAAGAAATATACAGCCTGCTGCTTTAAAGCTGAAAAGAATAGTATCTCGGAGATGTGAGGTTTCAACCCTGAACCCCTTTTCTTTCCTTTCACAAAAGATGCAGGATCTCACCACCACTTTGTCCATCATCAATAATGGATGAGAGTTGAATGGTGTCCACTTATGGCAGAAGAACGACCTGGACGGTACAAGAGTGCACTTAAGCGCATGTATGTGCCTGTTTGTGTGTGTGTGTGTGTGTGTGTGTTTGTGTGTGTGTGTCATTATGTGCCTGAGCTGCAACTTTTTCCTCATTTTGAACTTAACTGTCATTATGGGCGGCCATAGCTGTCGCTGGACACATTTAGAGCCCTGATGATTAAAACAATTCAAATTCTTCCAGAAACTTCTGTCATACATCATTAGTCATAGCTTTATCTGGTGATGGATCAGAAGAACATCTATCTCAGGAGTAGTGGGAACAGTCTAAGGGTAGAGATTCTGAATGGGACATGATGGTATTTATTTGGGGTGGGCTGGAGGACACGGGGAACCCAAACAGAACCTGCAGCCAATGATATAGTGATACAGAAAGAGAATTAGATGAAGCTGTAACACAAATACTGGAACATGATGCATTTCAGGATGAAGTTCAGGAAGATGTAAATTCGAACAGTACAGAAATATTATATTAAATATTAATTTTGTTGTCAAGTTTCACAATTTTGGGCATTCTCAAGCTATTTTTTATTCAGCAATTGTTTAGAATAAAAAAAAATATATTTTGCAATGAATACAATTCTAATAATACAATAGTAAAAGTAATAAAGTGTTTGTATTTTTTTATGAATGTGTTTAACAAATCAAATCAAATTTTATTTGTCACAAACATTTTTAAGCAGCGGACGACATGTGAAATGCTTGTTACGACTGTCCAACATGTAAATATGTTTTCAAATAAAAATATAATATAAAACACAAAATTAATCAATTTAAATAAAGAATTATAAAGATATATTAAACCTATAAAGTCAACTATAAAGTAAAAAATTATATATATATATATATATATAGTTTTATATGTATAAATAATAAAGAATGTGCAGGTAAACAAATAAACTTCTTGCTGGTCTAATTGGATATTTGCTATTGTAAACTTTGACCTTGAAAACAATGTCAAAAAAAGAATAAAAATTTGACTATTGCAAATATAGATTTATTACAAATGTATTTTGAAATGTATTGTTCAGTGTCTGAATAAAAAATAATTTTTTTTTTTAAAACTTTTGAAAATCTTACTTTTATTTTTTTTGTGTGTGTTTCGGTTTAAAGCACTGGCAGTAAATACAATGAGAAATTTGAATTGTTTTATCGCTACATTTAAAATAATTTTTTTTTTGATAATTAAAATGTGAAAAAAAGTTTAATTAATGTTTTATATTCAATTCCTTTGTGATCCAGTGAAAGTTTCACACCTTCTAGTCCCATCACAGAACATACTAAGCATAAGATCAGGTGTCCATTGTTTAATAGCTCTAAATATTACCTTTCTTTAGCAACTACAATTTGTTATAGTAACAATTTTCAGACTGAAGAAAATGTAATGTATGTTTTTAATGCAAATATGACGATCAGTCAGTGTAATAACAGATATTTTGTTGTTGTTGTTGTTGTTGTTCAGGTTTCTGACACAATCTTCACCCTGCTTGATGATTGCTCTCCAAGGTTGTGATTGCTATGAGGTAATACGTCACGTGTTCCCGTTCTGCAAACAAATGTAATTATTTTGTCAAATGTATTTGTTTGTTTGTTTACTAGTTACAGTGCACCCCCGAATACAGACCCTGGAACTGGAACAATATTGTGTGTATTGACATTTGATAGTCATTATTGAGCTCTTGAGCCAAACCCACAAACTTGTCTTTATTAGAGGGGATTTATTTTTTTTGCCATATTTTTCCATCTTCCAGCAAAATAAAAACATGTCAATATGTTATTAGGACTATTTCACAAACAGGAGCCTTTGTTATCTGTCTAGACCCCGGAGTTGTAATAAGGGAAATTATGGGATGCATACGAGGGGTCTCAGCTTGGCATACGCAGGCCAATAAAAGCCCCCTTCTTGATTGCCATTAGTGGACTTGGCAGCCATCCGATGTGTGTTATCTACTTCAGAGGAAACGGTGGTGCAGCTTTGGGGCGGCAGCCTCCTAATTTGCACATATGGAAATGCTTTTTCTCGCCATTCCACCGCCTCTGTTGTGGCCAGATGGAATTAGAGAGTGCTCAGAAGCCGTGAAGGCAAACACATCAAAAGGAGCGGAGAGGTGAGGAGAGAGGGGCTTTTTTTTTTTTTTTACTTTCTTTTTTTCCCATTATTTTTTAATCAGAGTGCAGAAGGAAGGAGATAAATAAATAACGATAATTGCAAATACATTCAAATGTGAATTAATCGAATCTTACATTCGGTATAAATCTACAGGTCTATCTATAGCCTTGGGATAAACACCCAGAGTGCATTGCTGCCATCGGCTCAATCTGGGTCAGGGTCAGTGTTGAATTTTATGAGTTATACTGCACAATAGTGGGAGGGGCCTATCTGTAAGTATATGTCTGCAGAAGAGGGCAGACTGCACTGACCCCTGAATGTGTTATACTGCCGTGTGATGCAGCATTACCCATGAGTAGCAGACTGACAAGAAAGAGTTGGCAAACCTCATGGGTCTCAGATGAAGCATGTTAGCACATCCTTGCTAGCTGGAAGCCAGAGGATGGGAATTAAGTGGTGTTCGTGTGACAAAGTTGTAAATGTTACGATGTGACTTACAGTCTCGTGATGATTTTGATACACCAAATTTTCCCAGAATCTTTGTATGTATAGATAGATAGATAGATAGATAGATAGATAGATAGATAGATAGATAGATAGATAGATAGATAGATAGAGATTGCTGACTCAGCATTAAGAAGAATGAATGTAGAATAAGTGTATGATCGTGAAATAAACGCACCGGTGTTTCAGGAGGGATGGTGACCGCTGCACCCTTCTAATGATGTATAAAGGCAGGAGACCTCTGTCCTGTTGGGAGAGGAAAGGATTACTGCAGATTAGGCTCTATGTGAAATGTCAACGTTCATTAAAACATACCTGCTGCATCTGAGTTCCCTTTTACTCCATCCATCCATCCATCCATCCATATAGACATCCCATCACAGCTTTACAACACATGGCCTTTTTCTCAGGCTCACACACACTTTGGTGAATCTGTGTACACTTCACACTGATGTTCTGTTTAACAGTCAGTGTTGAAGGCTAGGCTAAGTCTTAACTACATCCGCATGTTTCATCATTTAACTCGCTGCGAGCTCCTTCAGTTCTCCTGCCAGCATCATAATTAACATTCAGCCTTGTGGAACAAGCCCCCCCTCTTTAAACCACCACCAGACTAAACAATTTCATTGAAATTAAGCCAATAAAAAAGAAAGTGACTCAGCTAAGAATAATCCCCATGCGCTAAGTGACCCACTGAAAGATTCCCTAATGTATTACAGCTATGCAGGGATGCAGTGTGTACAGGAAACCTGTTAAAAGGCGTAATGTGATTAAAACGGCTGAACATTATGCATTATTCTTTCTCTTACTTTGAATGAGCTTGAATGGGAACTAATGCTTTCAACTAGTCGACTTGAATGAAAAAGGGGTGAACTAGAGGATTTATTGACTCGAACACTGACTGACTCTCTTTCATTATCAAATGATACACTGATAAAACATTGAATGAGACTGAGGGGAATAAAGTTGAGTTAAAGTAGAGAAGCATTTGGTAAAATATTTCTGGAGTAAAAGTAAAAGTGTTCCCTTTAAACGTGAATCGTTTTTGTTACTAGATTCTTGTTTAATCAAGCCAAAAGACTTTTTTGATGTCATGTTTATGTCAAAAGACTTTAATGTTATACTCCGCACACTGATCTATTAACAAATTAATATTAATGAATCAAACACTGGTTGATTTCTATTCAAATGATCATGAGCCCAAAACCTTAATTTCAACTACTTAAATAAAATCGTGTAAACGAGGTCACGTGTGTTGCGGCGAGTTCGAGTCTGGAGTTTCTTCATCGTTTGTTCCTCTCTAAATGTTCTGCTTGCTGTTGAACTGATGCTGATCAGAACGAGTTTAAAACAGAGCGTATGCTCGACCCTGATTGGTGCGTGTTTGACCAGTTACTTTTTTATCCTCATAAATGAAAAGGAACGACTTATTTTGCAAAATGTAGTTAAGTAAAATATTTGACTTTGAAATGTATTGAAGATCAATTTAAAGTCTCTCTGAATTAAAACACTTTAGTAACACAAAAGTACAGATACACAAAAATGCTACTTAAGACAAATAAAATTCTAACAAATTACATTGACTACTATATTGTCCACCACTGTTCAAAACATTACATAGTGAATCAGATAAAAGCCAGACTTGGACATGACCAGAAAATCCTAAACCGCTGAGCAAGAGAAGAGCAAATTCCATTTCATTCCAAATGATGAGAGATAGGTGAATATCTGCGGAGATTAAATCATCAAAAAAGACTCATTAAATGAGAAAGGAATAAATTGCACCTAAATGTGTTTCAGTGATATATAACACTGTGCATTAATGGACCTAGTCTGATTCATTAACGAACAGATTCACTGAGTCAAACTAATGAGACTGAACAGAAACAGAATCAACACTTGGATTTTCTAAATGAGAAATAGACTCAGTGACTCACCTGAACATAAAAGAATTGAGTACTAATCATGGTTGAAGACTGACAAGTAAAATATATTATGGACTAAGAAAATTTGCTGACTCAAACTCTATTAACAGAATTCTGTTGAAATTGGACGGAAAGTTTCACCATTGCAACCGAGCCACTGAATAAAAGAGAAGTGATACATGGTCATGACTGAATGACTCAAAATAATATAAAACGAAGCACTGCATGTTTATAATCTCAATCCTAGTCAAAATAATTCAGCGAGTCAAAACAATGACTCATTAAATGAATGGAGAATCGATTTCTAAGACTAAAAAGTTTCAGTTGCAGATTTTTACTTCACAGAATTTTTTTTTTCGGTCCCTGGTAGAAACTGAATTATTTACAATATCTCGTAGAAAAAAATAAATTAAAAATTAATTTCTTTAGATTTGTCTGAATCCTAAAAGAAATCTGCATCGGGATTCGCTTCCCGGTCAGAACTCTATCAGTTTGTTTTTGTTTTTTTGGGGGGAAAAATAGAGTCCATCGGATAATTATCTAGTATCTCACAGTAAACTGAAGAGAATTGCCATGACGTGGATACCTCGCTCAAATTATTCTCTTCATTGCTCCGACAAAATGCTTGCTGTTTAACAAAATTTCCCATGCTGCACTGTGTTTGTCAGGACGGCTCTTATGGGATGTCAGGTAAAAGGCGAATCCTGACGCTCTGACAGCTCGGAGGGCTTCAGCGCTCAGCCACGAGTTGAACGCCAGGCCGCTGTCGGCTTGTTAATGGCACTCATTAGGACATAGAGTTCTGCGCTTGTGCATCGACAGCTTCTGAGCCCTGAGGGAAGAGAAGTGCCGAGACCTCGGAGATGCCGCCGTCGGAAGGTTTACGGCGTTTGTATCGGAAATCGGCATCGTGAGCTGCCTCGGAACACGACGGCTTCGTTTCTCTGGATGGCTCGAACCCATATCGTCATCTCTACTACTCAAATATAATTATAACCCATTTTTAATGATCTATGTACCTAGCTCTCCACTCTCATTCTGTGAGTCAGTATTTGAGTCAGTGAATCATTTCATTAATGACTGAGGATCACATTCACTAACTCTGTGTTTTAGACCAGGGGTCCCCAACCACCAGGCCACAATCAGGTACCGATAACTTTTTATTCTTTCGTTTATTTCCATTGATTGACTTTCGCAGTCTACGGGGTGTTTTATATCGAAAAAATTACCACTGCGGTGGCTATGCTAATGTGCCTGCGGCAGTTTTTATGCATCGATAAATTGAGACCACAAGTTAGCCCTAGCGAAGATGACCACAAAACAAACATTGATGCAAATGTTCGTGTAAATGCAGGAAAGAGCAAATGATGAGACAGCAGGAAAAAACTTCAAGACAAACAAAAAGCTCAATTTGAAAGAAAATACCATACTGAACTTAGGTTCATAGGTTCATTGCAACATTGGATTCTCATGATTCAAACCCACAATGTATAATATGGTTCCTCACAGGTTTCCACTGCATCTGCATTATGGTGATTCGAGTTACATTTTCACTATATATGTAAATATGTGCAAAAACAAAGTTGGACCACTGTTTTAGACAAGGAATCACTTTGGGTAATAATTAAAATTCACGTCACTCCCATGAGTCAATGACCAAAATTCGTTCCTCTCTCGTTCTATCAGTCAGCGATTGAGTAACTGAATCCTTTATGTCAGTGTTTGAGTCAGTAAATTTAATCAGTCATGAGAGATTCCTTCCTTTGTTTGAGTAGGTCAATTCTTTCATGACGTCTAATATTTTGTCCTCTGTAATCTCAGTGACTGAGTCAGTGTTGAGTGACTCATTTGACTTAAACAATTCGACTGAACAATTCAATTAATTTTTTTTAAACTATGGAAGGATCGTAATTCATGCAATATGATCTGATATTTGATATGCACATAAAAAACCATACAGAAGTAATATTCATAAATTTTTTGCCAACCACCTTCCTAAGCATATTGCTGTAAAATCTAAAGAAACTGTTGATTATATGAGAATTGCCTTCCAAATTTTTTCTTCTCTCCATCTCTCTCTCTCTCCCTCTCTCTTTCCCTCTCTCTTTCCCTCTGTCCCTTATTCCCCACGGCATGCTAATCAGAAATTTTGTAGGTACAAATGTTGTTGTGGTCCTCGCGCCCCCCGTTGGACCAGGTTGAGTGGCAGACGGAACTTGTAATAGCAGGTGTTACCGGAGTGGTGCTGAACAGCTTGCGAGCTCACCCAAGTTTGGATTTGTCCCTCAGGGACTGCCATTTGAATAAGCTCGAGCTGAAGGTCCGACTGTAACCCACCCCGACAGAAGCTGTGTACCTTTAATTAGGCAGAGAAAGGAGGAGTAAAGCAGAAAGATTTATGTGGAGTCATCTGAGTTCGGGTAGAAAAAACTGCTCATTTTAGAGCCTGGGAAAAAAAATTTAACACTGTTTGCATTTCGACATTTAAAAATTAGCACAAAAAAAGTATAATAAAATATAAAAAGAATCCACCCCCAGCCACTCTAAGTGCCGGTCCCAAGCCCGGATAAATGGGGAGGGTTGCGTTAGGAAGGGCATCCAGCGTAAAACATGTGCCAAATCAAACATGCAGATGATCTGCTGTGGCGACTCCTAATGGGAGAAGCCGAAAGAAAGTATAACTTGTACCTGCAATTTCATACACCTCGGATTTGGATTGGTCTTGTGGTCAGGAGAAAATAGAGGACCTGATTATTATTAAAGAATAGTTTCACATGGCTTACATTTTTGTAAAACTCTTCTAAATTATATATATATATATATATACCAACCAACCAACAAAACAAAATAATTCTAGCCACCTAATATTCTAATGGGCCTCACATACGCTGCCTCTTTTTTTTTTTTACATCTATAATTTACTTATTAGCAATTTAAAATGTAAATGTACTTATATACATTTCACTGTATTCCGTATATAAATATGTTTGTGAAACTTGAAATCTTGAATCTTGAAATGGCTATTGAGCATCTACCAAAAAGTTCTTTTGATTTTAGAGATTCACTCCTCTTTCATTCAGTTAATTAGTGTCAATTAAATTAGTCAGTTATGCAGTTATTCCTGAGATTCATATATTTTTCAGTTAAAAAATTAGTATTTAGTTGAGCATGCTTTCAGCCATGACTGAGATTTGCTCCTATCTTGTTCAGCGAGTCAGTGTTTTGAGTCGGTGTTTCTTGACTGAAATTCGCAGAAATCTATTTAAATGTTTAACATGAGGTACCAGTGACCAGTGTTCCTGTCTCTTTTTTATCCTCAGATCTGCCTGATCCTGGATTAAGTTCTCTTCAATGTGCAGATTGGGATGGTTCCACATGAACAGTCTAAAGATCCATGAAGTTACTGAGCAACTCAAGAACTTTGAGGATGAATCAATGGTTTAAGATCTCGGTTTGCATTAACAGTTCTGCATTTAAGTCTCCATCACTAAACAACACCTCAGCAATGATGGAACTCTCAAGGTTTCTGCCTCATACCATTTCAGGGAGATTTTCCTTTAAATACTGACTCAATAATTGGGATAAACTTATAAGGAACAAACTTAGAGGCACTAAACTTATACATTCCAATTCCATAATATATTTACTGTATCTGTTTAAAGCTGCTTTGGTACGATGTTCATTGTTAAAAGTGCTTTACAAAAAAATGAATTGAATTAAATACCACAAATTATATGTGTGTGCTAATGACAAGAAAACCCGTTTCAGGTGCAGAGATCATGTGACATGGCATATGATGGTGAAGTGGCTGATGGGTCCCGTAGTCCAGAGCCGTAATCATTGAACTGAACCAGTGCCAATATTGTACACTGTGAATTAGGGCTAAACAAGCTAACTAGCTTAGAGTTATTATTGTAGGTCTTGTGAAAAGAGACACAAAATGAGCTCATGTTTTACATTCGTTTTATATAGAATTTAACATTTTAACATACCATAGGATTATAATGCTAAGGATTAATTTGTTTCAAAAATGTTTGCCAAAAGTTTATATTAATGGACTTTTTAGCAGTGTTGAAATGACTAGTGATCTGTTTTATAAAACACTGTAAAATACTATCCACGTAAAACGTTTCTGTAACAACTGGGATCCTGTTTATTTCTTCTATTTCAGTTAGCTGGTTAGAAATCACGGTTTTCTGTAGAAAAATATTCATTTATTCAATCGTTTACCTCAGAATTAGCAAGTAATTGTTAGCTAAAAGCTGCGGAAAGTAAGTTCTCTTTTCTTTATAAGATTTTTGGCTGAAATTCTCTTCTGGCAACATTAGTGATGCAGTAAGCTGGATTTTTCATGTCCAGAAATATATTTTAAGCAAGTTAGACAGATGTGGTCTAAATCTGTGTGAGAGAAATGATGAGCTATCAGCTGTGCCACCCCGTCCCCTGGCTCCTGAAGCTCCACAGGAACGCCCCACTGCGGGCAGGGGCACGTTCATGCATCAAAGTGACCGGTGGTACGCTGGTGATGGAGCGTTGCAGTCAGACTCTCGGCTAGCGCTGGCCTCCTCCTGCAGCACTGAAGAGGACATGAGGGATTGTTGTCACGACGGGGCAGGAACAAGAACAGGAGGATATCTCCAACCCAGTCTCCTCCTGTCGCCGAGACTGTCTCTGGAACCTTCTGCACGAAAAATCCAGAGGTGTACCTCCTTCTTGTGACCTTCTATCTTCTAGTCTCAGGGGTTTTACTAGCATCTAAGAAAATGTGGTCTTTGGGACACCCAGATGAGGAGGAGGGTGAGGGTGAGGGTGGACCGTAAAACCTGAGGTTGGTTGCTGTACATTGTGGGAGCATATGGTGTAAAGATGGGGCAGTAACTGGGAAGGATTGTGGGTGTACTGAGTCTGACCCTTAATTTTAATTAAACCAATATAAAAGCTTTTGTAATTAATTAAACGCACCTCATATTGTGACTCCCCCCAATGCACAGCTTCAGATCACTCTTTCAATAAAGTGCCCTGAATCTGGTCCATTGTTTCACACGAGACTGAGGGGGAAATACAAGTGTTTAATGAGAGAGCTGGAACTTAAATAGTAGGAAAAAAGCTAATTTTTTACTTCAAACTTAAATAGACTTCCTGAAGCTCTTTAGGGGAAAAAAAACCTTAGCTATCCATGAAACCCCTGTCCTGACTTTTACAAAACACTGACACTGGAGACTCCTTCCATAATATGATTAGAGTATACTGGATATCTCGTCCATATATTTTCTTTTAATGGAAAATTATGACCTTTTCTCAGTTACTATATTATTATTATTATTATTATTATTATTATTATTATTATAATTATTATTATTATTATTATTATTAGTAGTAGTAGTAGTAGTAGTAGTAGTAGTAGTAGTAGTAGTATAAATCATGATTAGAGTATACTGGATATTTCTTTCATATAGTTTCTTTTAATGGAAAATATTTTAATATCTATTAGTTAAACTATGATAATAATAATAATAATAATAATAATAATAATAATAATAATAATAAGTGGTGATGGACAGGTTGACGGACGAGGTCAGACAGGAGTCTCCCTGGACTATGATGTTTGCAGATGATATTGTGATTTGTGGTGAGAGTAGAGAGCAGGTTGAGAAGAGCCTGGAGAGGTGGAGATATGCGCTTGAGAGAAGGGGAATGAAAGTCAGTAGGAGTAAGACAGAGTACATGTGTGTAAATGAGAGGGAGGGCAGTGGAGTGATGCGGTTGCAGGGTGAAGAGGTGAAGAAGGTGGAGGAGTTCAGGTACCTGGGGTCAACAGTGCAAAGTAATGGAGAGTGTGTTAGGGAAGTAAAGAAAAGAGTGCAGGCAGGGTGGAGTGGGTGGAGAAGAGTGACAGGAGTGATTTGTGATAGAAGAGTATCTGCAAGAATGAAAGGGAAAGTTTATAGGACTGTGGTGAGACCTGCGATGTTGTATGGATTAGAGACAGGGGCATTGAGTAAAAGACAGGAGGTGGAGCTGGAGGTAGCAGAGCTGAAGATGTTGAGGTTTTCGTTGGGAGTGACGAGGATGGACAAGATTAGAAATGAGTTTATTAGAGGGACAGCACATGTAGGATGTTGTGGTGACAAGGTGAGGGAGGCGAGATTGAGATGGTTTGGACATGTGCAGAGAAGGGACATGAATTATATTGGTAGAAAAATGCTGAAGATGGAGCCACCAGGTAGGAGGAAAAGAGGAAGGCCAAGGAGGAGGTTCATGGATGTGGTGAGGGAAGACATGCAGGTAGTTGGTGTAAAAGAGGCAGATATAGAGGACAGGGTGGTATGGAGACGGATGATCCGCTGTGGCGACCCCTAATGGGAGCAGCCGAAAGAAAAAGAATAATAATAATAATAATAATAATAATAATAATTATTATTATTATTATTATTATTTTAAATCACAATTAGAATAATACTGGACATTTCTTCCTTTTTATTCTTTCAATCTTTTATTGCTGTTGTATTTTTTACTAAAACAGAAGGACACAAGGCCAGGAGAAAACGCCTCGCTCCGGCAGAGGCTCACCTCTTTGCTGATTCTTTTCACTGTAATATTTCGCTGATCCTCAAAAGCAATCCGAAGACAGCTGATCAGATTAGCAAGAATCGCGGCAAAGCGACACGCCGACCGTCCCAGCTAATAAAAGCGGAAAGAAGGGTGGAATATTACGCTGAATATTCCACCTGCAGCCGTGATCCTCAGTCCCTTAATAATCATCATTTCCAAATCCAGGCCATACGATACGCCGGGTTCGATCTGCTGTCAGTCAGGTTTTTTTTTTCTTTTTCCTGTTTCTTTTTTATGTAGCATGAAAAATTAATTTCCAGTGCATTACACATTATGCACTACAACATGTAAAACATCTTACTTGCAGCCAGGATTCAGGAGGAATATCCTCAGTGCCGCGTGATAGGGATCTGTGGAAATATCCAGCTGGATTTCTGTGGATATGTTTGTAATTACCGAAGAATTTCGTTTCTTTCGCTTTTCGAGGTTGAAGCAGATCTCCAGAGTCTGGAGTTCAATAACGTGTGTAAAAATAAATGAAGAATTTTAGAAAAAAATATATATTTTTTTACTTTAAAAAAAGAATATTACTACAACATGCCAAACAATTTATAGATGGTTTTATGATTTGGCTTCATACACTTTATAGACAAAAGTTTATGGACACCTAAGATAAGATGTCTGTCCACATTTATACGCCGTTTGATGTTATAATGCTCTACTCTTCTGGGAAAATGGTCTCCTCCTTTGTGGAGATTTATGTCATCATTCAGCCACAAGGGTGTTAGTAAAGTCAGGTACTGATGTAGGTGAGATGAAGTGAGGAGGACTGTTTGATTGGGTCGGAGCTCTACAGTAGGATATTTTCCACTCCAGCCCATGTAAAGCAGATCTTCATACAGCTGGGTTTGTGCGCAGGGGTATTGCCATGCTGGAACATTTCAAGCATCTAAAAACAATGTCTATATAGTGTATGCACCAAATATTATTATTGAATTATATGTCTCATTAAATATAATTATAAATGGATAAAAATACCAAAAGTCATAATTAAATGTAAAAAAAAATATGTAATTTAGTGTACTTTTTTTTGTGGAAAATTTCACTACTCAAGACGTTAAAGTCAAATTGGGCCACATCATATTATCGATTTCATTCCTCCTGCACGTAACAACTCTAAAGGAAAGTAGGACGCTGTCTCTTCGCTCTGTTTCGGCTCGGTGGCTTGTTGCCCTGTGCAGCGGTGGGTTTAGGCGTGACAGCACCCGTGGCACTTTTACTGCTGACATTTTGTCATCTGTTAAATGCACAGGGGCCACTCAGGGGGCTAATGAGGAGCATTTTTAGTGATCAATAAATCATGTGTTATTGATTTTTTTTTTCTTCTTTTTCTTCTAACCCCTAATCTCGCTTCTGTTCTCTGAAAGTCAGACGCCTCCCAGGAAGACCGGGGCGACGAGACCCGGGAGCGAATCGACACCAGCTGCTGACCGGTTCACCACGTCAATCTTGAAAGTCATCTCTTAAAAAATTGTGTGCATTTATCACATAGAAATCAAAAATATACAATATTTTTATATAATAAAATGTTACAGACGAAAGCAAAGAACAAACCGTGATAATGGACAGACGATGAAGGAGGAGGAATGTTTGAAAAGGATTTTTTAATGTGTGTTTATTTATAAAACATTTATTTATAGAAATTTTTTCTAATTTAGTTTTTCTTCCTAAATGTTCCTGATTCCAGAACTTTCTCTCCCAGTCTGAACATTCTGAAACCACTCCAAAACAAAAGAGCATCAAAGCTTCACCTAAAAAATTTTGGCACAAGATTCTATAAGATCTGTTGAATAAAATTTTCCCTTCACTTGAACTAGGAGACCCAAACCTGTTCCAGCCTGGCAATGCCCCTGTGCACAAACCCAATTCCATGAAGATCTACTTTCCATGGGTTGGATGGAAGATCTCCTGCTATAGAGTTCTGAAGCCTATTGAACACCTTTGCGATGAATACCACTGACTGCACCACAGGCCTCCTCACCTTCTCACCTACCTGACTTTATTAACACCCTTGTGGCTGAATGAATCTCACATAAATCTCCACAAGCACACTTATGGAACATCTTCCCAGAAGAGTGGAGGTTATTATAACAGCAAATGGGGACCACATGTGGAATGGGATGTTCAAACCATATAAATCTAATGCTTAAGTGTCCACAAACTTTTATCTGTATAGTGACCTTAAGGAAAATTACAAGAGATTTGAAGTGCAAACATCTCCAACAGCTTTAACCTCACCTTGGTATAAGGTGGTGATCCAAAGCTAGTTATGAAACTTTATATCATTTTAACGCTTTATATTCCAGTGTCACACATAAAAAAAAAAGGGATAACACACACACACACACACACACACACACACACACACACACACACACACACACACACACACACACACACCTAGCTGTGGATTATTATTTGCTCCACGATCCTGAATAGATCCAGAAGTGTCACCAAGTATCCCATTTCCGGCTGGATGTTATTGTTTACTGCGGATTAATTATATTTTCTAGGAAATTATAAAGTTTTGGCTTTAAAGGGCAGATCGATGAGGGCCCATATGCATCTAGATTCACACACACACACACACACACACACACACACACACACACACACACACACACACACACACACACACACTGGATCGCACTCTGAACATCGGCGAGCACTGTGACATGTCATAGCTTAGCTGTGGCAGGGTTATTAAGACACCGTGGCAGGGGTAGACATCTGCTCCGGTGCTGATAGAGTTCCTCTGAAGTTATCTCCAGTCCTCATCGCTGTGAGAGATAGTCGAGCGTGCCAGTCTGCAGCAGGAGAGGAAGTGCCACACTAACGCTGCACCCAGCACAGGGGCCCTGTGGCCATAACACACCAAGAGTGAAAAACCCAACACACACACACACACACACACCGATAGCACAAACACAGATAGTGAGGGCCACACAGAGGGGAAAGAGGGACTTCAGGGCATCTTAAATCAGCTTATCAAATCACTTCCGGGCAAACCGTAAGAAAAATGCTAGCATCAGCTTTGCACTTGTAACCGTTCCAGCAATCACAAGTAGATTATAGAGAATGTTTTTTTTTTATGCTACACTTTTTATCAACACTTTTATGGAGCGCTAAGGATTTTGTAGCAGTGTGACATTTTCTAATCGATTCATTCGTCTCCTCGAATTAGCTTAAGCACTTAGGCGTTATCGCTAATACGTCATTAGCAAACGATACCTTTTTAAGTAAGAGATAAAGTACGACGCGGTAATTAAAAAAAATCACGGATCCCATCCTGATAGCGGTTAGGTTCCTGTTTAGTGTTTCTGTTTCTCTTTTTACAAATGATACAGAAATTGTTAATATTTATAATGTTGCCAGAGGGACAGAAAAATCTATTTTTTAATAACAAATGGAAAAATTTTATGATCATGTACTCCGTCTGTTCATACAAATATGATGTGCTTGAAGTCTTTGTGCTTCCTCTCTCTCTCTCTGTCTCATTCTTAAAGCCAGTGTCTGTACGGAGCGATGGAGTTTATCACTCGCTCATT
This sequence comes from Silurus aristotelis, assembly GCF_946808225.1. Taxonomy (NCBI): domain Eukaryota; kingdom Metazoa; phylum Chordata; class Actinopteri; order Siluriformes; family Siluridae; genus Silurus; species Silurus aristotelis. The sequence continues at coordinate 17,576,864 of NC_139582.1, forward strand.
GAAGAGGATTCGATTGGCTCGGGGCCTCAGGCTACAGCGACCTGACCCACGCTTCCATTCAGAGCCCCGAAATAAACTCTGATAAAATACAATTACAATTACATAGCAGGTCACACAGCCCTGATCATTCACTCTCCCAGCTTCTGATTGAGATGTGCTCTCTCTCTCTCTCTCTCTCTCTCTCTCTCTCTCTCTCTCTCTCTCTCTCTCTCTCTCTCTCTCTCTCTCTCTCTCCCCATCTCTCCCTCTGTCACAGCTTTTGTCATATTTTAAGTCGGGTACCACGCTCAAGTCTTTTCCATTAAACTTTAATCAAAATACCAGGAACATTATGTTTTCTATTATAAAAAAAAAAAAAAAAAGGTTAGTCGTTATGCGTTCTATAATAAATAAGCATAAATTGGTATAGTTTTTTTTTTTTTTTTTTTTTACATATTATTATTAGTATTATTACTGATATTATTATTATTATTATGATTATTATTATTATTATTATTATTAGTTTATTGCTTTAACATAACATTTCAATTTGATTAATTTATTGAATTTAAAATAATTGATGATTTCTCTCTTTTTTTTTTTTTTTTACATATTAAAGCTTCATATAGAATTATAATATAGTGCACCCTGTAATTCTTTCTATAGAAATCCAAACTTCTAAACACAATACAAAAGAAAAAATACAAAGAACGTATTAAAAGTATAAAAAGTATTTTTGACAAACAAATTAAATTTTTTTTTTTTTTTTGGGGGGGGGACGTTTCTACATACTGTATAATACATTACACTTTATTGGGGATAAAAATGTTTTTGGTATTGTTTTAATGAAATTAACTCAAATTTAAGGGTGAGCATATGAAAATATAGGTTTCAATATCAAATTAAACTCGATCTGTGGTCATTTCGAGACTTCCTTGGTAATGGCGTGTACCGGAACGCTGTTATAAACTCTGTTCTCAAGCGAATTTGTTAAGAACAGTACAAAGCAACAGGTACGAGAGCGAAGTCACTTCCTGCATCGTATCCTTTGGCCTTCCTGTTCAGAAAACAAAAGCAGGGGCTTGTCGAGTCGACCAGCATGCTCTAATCGTGCGCAATTAACTGAGCTGAGAGGAGACGGAGCGATGCCCTTTCCTTTGGATAGGAAAAAAATATAAAGGTTAAACATTTATGAACAGATATAAATCAGATGACACCTGCGAGGCTCGAGGGGTGGCGAGGGCTTTGCTAGCTCCAGCCGGGCACTTGTGGGAGAAGTGAAGCTCTCCGCTGGCCGCTGCCTGCCATCCGCCTTCCTGTCCTGCCGAGTTCCCCCTAATTATCCTCATAAATGTATATGTGCAACCGCAGGAGATCTCACGGGATTACACACTGTGTGTTCGGCAAATTGGAGAGGAGACTTGCTGGTCAGAGGAGACCGAGATCCGGCCACGGAAAATGAACTCGTCAGCTCAACACACACACACAAAAAGTGTAGTGTTGTCTACACAAATACAAACCTCTAGCAAACCTTCAGGGCTTTATACTTTATACAGCTATATTTTCCCTTCCAATATGATCTCAAATACAGGTCCAGTCCAGTCGCGGGTTCATCATGGTGTCCCTCAGGGTTCTATCTACAGTCTGTGTTGGATTATGTTAAATAAAAAAGAAGTATAATAATTTATCACGTAAAGAACTCATCAGAATCCACTCTGATCTTATAGCTGCTATAGATATGAATATATAGTGTAAAAATATTGCACTGAATAAAACTAAAAGTGGATTTAAAAAAGTATTTCATTCTTTAAAGAAGGTTTGGATAAATCGCACTTTTAATAATCAGCTTTCACACATAATCTTTAGGGACAAAGGTTTGTGGACACCTGAAAATAAGATTGGTATTTGCTTCTTTTTGAACATCCCATTCCACATTTAGTTCCTATTTGCTGTTATAGTAACCTCAACTCTTCTGGGAAGATGTTCCACTAGATTTTGGATTCAATCAGCTGCAACGGCTGTAGGCTCATTCAGCTATTCCGCTTTAAAAGTAAGATATCAGAGCTCTGTAGCAGACCCCCCAAGACCTTCCACTTTAACCCATATCTTCATGGAGCTGGCTTTGTGCACAGGGACATTGTAAAGGAAAGATTATGCGCTCCTACATCCAAAGACATCCTATACACGTTTGGAGAAGAACCTCATACTTAACCACAACCTTAATCAGAGTAAATAGGTGACTTATCTAGTTACTTTATAAAGGTGTGTTTGCATTTTCAGGAAAAAAAAAAAACAACCAAAAAACCCCAAAAAGCCTCTATGATCAAATTTTTGACTTCAGTGCTACAATCGATTCTTATCTTTCTACACACCCTTCACAACAATCCATCTGAAACCTCTTACTCCTCCACCTATTACATGCCATGATGGTCTGTGTTGTGATGTTTAATTTAAAAAACTAACTAAAGTTCAGCCGAAGGAATGAGCTGGCAATAATTTCGGAATCCGTGCCAAAGAGATATTCCAGATTACAAAAAAACACGCGTCTCTCATCGCACACAGAAGAACGGCTGAATGGATATCAGTTAATAAGTCATATTTAGTCGTTTTGCTTGGATACAGACAGGCGCGAGTTTCATAATGAAGTTCTTTAACTTTTAATTGGATATAAAAATGAAGATCGTTCTCTAAAGTTTCACTACTGGGGGGAAAAAAAATAAAAAAACATGGTGGTCCAAACGTACAAACATCCAAAATATGGAGCCGTGACTGAATGTATAAATGAATGTGTGAATTTATAGGGTTTATAATACAATTATCATTCATCTGGGCAGACGCTATAATTCTCCATCCTGACTGGTCAGAAGGTGGCGATTCATTTTCTATAAACGTGGCTCAACATTAGACGTGAGGTTGTTTAGTTGGAAAAAAAAAAGAAATAGGCAACTTCTATATACACACTTCTATATGTAATCATTACGAGTCAAAAGTAAGAGGACAGAAAACGACCCTGGTTTTAATTATTTAAGACTTTTTGGTAGTAAAAAAAGATTCTGTATGAACGTGTTTCGTATTTCGAACCCATCCTTGTGAGCACCCTAGGAACAACATGAATGCATTTAACGGCGTTTGTTTATAATATACTTTATTTACTTTGTGTTAACAATTATGGCTAAACGTTACAACTGGCCAGAAGGAGAAGAAAAGAAGGTCGTCGGAGTAAATAAGCACTACATCCTGCTTTAACTGCTGCTGAGCCCCTTTGTGGTGATTAACCCAATCCCATGGGGCAAGTGAGTTAGCAGCAGCAAAAGCTCTCTAATGAGCTGAGCTCTCGCACCCTGCCTCGGTGTCTCCATCCACACTCTCTCTCTCTCTCTCTCTCTCTCTCTCTCTCTATCTCTCTATCTCTGTCCCTACAGAAGCCAGTGGCAGAGCGGGAGTCCCAGGAGTCCCTGTGCTGCACCTGTTCTCACCGTAATCAGTGCATTTCTGTAGTCCGTGTCCAGGTGTAGCCAAGCGTCTAAAGATCAGGGGTATTCCAGTCTGCTGGGGCTCCGTGCTCTTGTTTTTTTTTTTTTTTTTCTCCCGCTCTACTCCACCACATCTTCTTCCTGCTTCCTCCCGGCCTGAAACACAAAACGAGAAACATATTGCATGTGACATTGTTTATAATGAATGCAACATATCATCACACACTGGTATCTATAGTACATATAGTATATTCATATACACACATCGATCAGGCATAACATTGTTATATTTTCTCTTTATAAGTAAACATTTTGTTCTCAAAGTTGATGTTAGAAGCAGGAAAAAGAGGCTAAAGCAAGGATTTTGACAAATTGTGACGTCTAGACGACTGGTTTATCCAAAACTGCAGCTCTTGTGGGCTGTTTCTGGTTTGCAGTGGTCAGTATCTATTAAAAGTGCTAAAAGAAGGGAACAGTGATGAACCAGGGACAGGGTCGTGGGCGTACGAGGCATGTTGATGCACGTGGGGAGCGAAGGCTTGCACGTGTGGTTCGATCCAACAGACAAACTCCTGTAGCTCAAACTGCTGAAGAAGTTCATGCTGTTGTTTGATGGGTCACAACTGTTTTAGCAGCAAGAGGGGACCAACACAATATCCAGCAGGTGGTCATAATGTTATTCCTCTTCGGTGTGTGTATATATATATATATATATATATATATATATATATATATACAGTGAGGAAAATAAGTATTTGAACACCCTGCTTTTTTGCAAGTTCTCCCACTTAGAAATCATGGAGGGGTCTGAAATTGTCATTGTAGGTGCATGTCCACTGTGAGAGACATAATCTAAAAAAAAAATTCAAAAAATAACAGTATATGATTTTTAAACTATTTATTTGTATGCTAAAGCTGCAAATAAGTATTTAAACACCTGTCTATCAGCTAGAATTCTGACCCTCAAAGACCTGTTAGTCTGCCTTTAAAATGTCCACCTCCACTACATTTATTATCCTAAATTAGATGCACCTGTTTAAGGTCGTTAGCTGCATAAAGACACCTGTCTATCCCATACAATCAGTAAGAATCCAACTACTAACATTGCCAAGACCAAAGAGCTGTCCAAAGACACTAGAGACAAAATTGTACACCTCCACAAGGCTGGAAAGGGCTACGGGGAAATTGCCAAGCAGCTTGGTGAAAAAAGGTCCACTGTTGGAGCAATCATTAGAAAATGGAAGAAGCTAAACATGACTGTCAATCTCCCTCGGACTGGGGCTCCATGCAAGATCTCACCTCATGGGGTCTCAATGATCCTAAGGAAGGTGAGAAATCCGCCCAGAACTACACGGGAGGAGCTGGTCAATGACCTGAAAAGAGCTGGGACCACCGTTTCCAAGGTTACTGTTGGTAATACACTAAGACGTCATGGTTTGAAATCATGCATGGCATGAAAGGTTCCCCTGCTTAAACCAGCACATGTCCAGGCACGTCTTAAATTTGCCATTGACCATTTGGATGATCCAGAGGAGTCATGGGAAAAAGTCATGTGGTCAGATGAGACCAAAATAGAACTTTTGGGTCAAAATTCCACTAAACGTGTTTGGAGGAAGAAGAATGATGAGTACCATCCCAAGAACACCATCCCTACTGTGAAGCATTGGGGTGGTAGCATCATGCTTTGGGGGTGTTTCTCTGCACATGGGACAGGGCGACTGCACTGTATTTAGGAGAGGATGACCGGGGCCATGTATTGCGAGATTTGGGGGAACAACCTCCTTCCCTCAGTTAGAGCATTGAAGATGGGTCGAGGCTGGGTCTTCCAACATGACAATGACCCGAAGCACACAGCCAGGATAACCAAGGAGTGGCTCTGTAAGAAGCATATCAAGGTTCTGGCGTGGCCTAGCCAGTCTCCAGACCTAAACCCAATAGAGAATCTTTGGAGGGAGCTCAAACTCCGTGTTTCTCAGCGACAGGCCAGAAACCTGACTGATCTAGAGAAGATCTGTGTGGAGCAGTGGGCCAAAATCCCTCCTGCAGTGTGTGCAAACCTGGTGAAAAACTACAGGAAACGTTTGACCTCTGTAATTGCAAATTAAAGGCTACTGTACCAAATATTAACATTGACTTTCTCAGGTGTTCAAATACTTATTTGCAGCTGTATCATACAAATAAATAGTTAAAAAAATCATACATTGTGATTTCTGGATTTTTTTTTTAGATTATGTCTCTCACAGTGGACATGCACCTACGATGACAATTTCAGACCCCTCCATGATTTATAAGTGGAAGAACTTGCAAAATAGCAGGGTGTTCAAATACTTATTTTCCTCACTGTATATATATATATATATGGACCTTAAACCACAATCAAAATTGTCATATAAAAATTTCAACAACTCAAATGATCATTTACTTCCTGTTAAATACATTATGTCCTAGCTTTTTTAATAGTAGTAAAGTGCAACCTGTAAACAAAAATGTGTACAAATGTAAAAACGTCATATTTAGCTATTCAAGATGGCCGCCTCTATCACATATTTTTTACTACACAAAGAGGCCACATTTGGTCACATTTCTGAATGGTGTGTGTGTGTATGTTTGTGTGTGTGTGTGTGTGTGTGTGTGTGTGTGTGTGTGTGTGTGTGTGTGTGTGTGTGTGTGTGTGTGTGTGTGATCACTGATCATTTTTGAGGAATATGTTATGATGAATGTCATGTAAAAGTATAACGACAGACAGACAGACAGACAGACAGACAGACAGACAGACAGACAGACAGACAGACAGACAGATAGATAGATAGATAGATAGATAGATAGATAGATAGATAGATAGATAGATAGATAGGGATTACATCATAGGAATGAATGACACTCGTCATTCAATTGATTCTTTTGAATCACATCTACAGTATAAAGATTTTCTTTCTAGAGATATTCAAAAGACTAACACTGTGTGTGTGTGTGTGTGTGTGTGTGTGTGTGTGTGTGTGTGTGCGCACACACATATAATGACTGTTTACTTCCTAGCTGCTCAGTACTGATACCTTCATTGTCCTGATATGAAGTGAATCAGATAGACAGAGACGTGCGAGAAGAACAGACAGATGGAGAGAGTCGGTGATGATGCGGACCTCCATGGCAGCTAAACAACCCCCCTGCTGCACAAATTCCCTCTGCAGCGGTTCACAAAAGCTCTAGTGAGCACACACACACACACACGCGCACTTACGATCTCGTCTCGTGGGGAAGATCTCCGGCGAGGCGTCGCGTGGACCGGCGAGTGTTCTGGGAGCCGAGCGTTTATCCAGATGATTATATGGATTGCAGGTGTGGGCCAAATAAACAAAAGGCAGCTCTGTCTCTGGAGGACAGAGGCACTCGATGGCCTGATGTCCTGCTCACGCTACTTTTCTAACACTTCATCAGATATTTCTTTCAGCATGACGAACTGCTTTGGGGGTTTTGATATCCTAACTAAAATGGATGTGCAGTTTATAAGTAAAGAAGAAAACTGCAGATTGATAGATATATTTTTTAAATAGTAACGTTGTAGAATTAGTATTTATCATGAATAGGTAAAATGTAATGAAAAATTAAGAATTTTAGCTGAAAATATCTATGATATTTGGGGAAAAAATTATAATCAAACAAATATATATTGTAACATTGTAACTGTACTACTATCAAACTTATATTTAAAAAATGCTAACATTAGCACTAGTAGTTATTAGATCCTTTGTTATTGTAGGCTATTAAATATTAAATATAAAGCTATTAAATATTTTTCCTTTTTCTTCTCTTCGTAAAACTTGGAAGACTCTCGCTTTGATTTGCTCCTGCAAAAATCTGTAAGGGCAAATCAAAGCGAGAGTCTTCCAAGTTTTACGAAGAGAAGAAAAAGGAAAAATATTCCATTCCTTATAATTACAACCCTGAGAACTATGTAGATGCCACGTATAGATAACAATATATATGCACCATATACACTGTATATCTAAAGGTACAATGTTATTGCACTTTATGCATCTGATAAAAAGAAAACTGATGTCCAAAGTGAACCTCAGCGGCCTGCGAGTGGTAAATCCCGTAAAAGGGCAAACACCGGCTGTCCGTCACGGCTCAGCGTAAACAGGGCAGCATGGTGCAATAATCCAGGGAAGTGCTCCCACTGCTCCCCGCATCCTGTCCTTGTTTTTTGCCCTTGCTGGCCGGCGGGGGGTTGTTTAGAGCAGGCCGTGTGACCCGGCCGCCTGGGGACGGCCCTGCGAGGGCTTCCTGGGCCACAGGTGAGGCCGTGCTCCAATCTGCACCTTCACCCAGCGGGCCAATCAAGCCCGAGCTCACGTAGCAACCTGCAGGTGAGGATGGGCCCCATGCACACCTCCTGTCCCTCTAAAAGCCCAGAGGAGCTCGCCACTACCACTTTTAATTACCTCTGTGTTCTTCATTAATTCATGGGCATCTTAATGCCCTGCAGGCCTCATATACAGAGTGTGTGTGTGTGTGTGTGTGTGTGTGTGTGTGTGTGTGTGTGTGTGTGTGTGAGTGTGTGTGTGTGTGTGTGTGTGTGTGTGTGTGTGTGTGTGTGTGTGGGTGTTTGTGTGTATATATTGCATGACAGACAAAGAGAGAGAGAAGAGAGAGAGAGAGAGAGAGAGAGAGAGAGAGAGAGAGAGAGAGAGAGAGAGGCCGAGGCTTCCAAAACACAACAACTTAAGCAACTGTGGCACAAAGATCTCCACTGGGACTCCAGGGGCTATTTTCACTAAAGCTTTTGTAATCAGCACCATATTGCAAGCTAAGACTCCGGGGTCAGTTATCAGGGGCCAGAAATTGGTTGTCCCTGAGCAAGGGGGCGGAAAACAACTCCCTCAGGTCCAGGCGTACGGTCAAATTCCACCTGTGGTACAATTTATTAGGTCATCCAGGGACACAGTAAGTGATTTGAGATGGTAAAAAAATTACAAAAATCAAGTGACCATAATCTCACAGGAGATTTACAGAGATTTTAGAGTAAAATAAATAATTACAATTAAATTTAATTAATAGTATATATATACTTTTTTTTTAACCCTTTAGAAAAAGTTGCAATGGGTCTCCAGTATGCATCAAGGGGGCCAATAATTCTGAGGACTCGAGGAATCTGTTTTTATAAAAAAATAAAAAAATAAACCAACCCTAAGCACCTCCAAGTGTTGCTTTATGCCCTATATTTTCATACTCGTCCCTGATTGGCTCTAATAAAATATGACACAATAACACCTTAGTTTTTATTTGCAAACTGATTTATTTGTGTTATGATGTCATATAAGCCAATCAGGTTCCAGTATGCAAATTGTCAGTGATGCACAACCTGTCCAACAGAATATGTGTATGAGTGAATTATAGCTTGCATTTTTATAGGAATGTAAGTCATAAGTAATGGCACCCCGAACAATACTTAGTACATGTGAACATGAGGAATGAAGAACCTAAGAATCTTTTGAAAGTGTTATATATATTTTGGAGAAAAAGTTACCAAGTTTATTGCTCGGGTCACGTTTAAGAAAGGATTTGCATCTGTTCTATGTTTTTATACATACAAATTCAAAATAATATTTTTTTTCCAGTGTAGATAAACACTTTTGAAGATCTGCTGATTCCTAATAAGCAGCCTATAAATGTGACGAACAGCCAAATTGTGTGTGTTGTTTTTTTTAAATGTGTGTGATGAAGGTAACCTAGCTGATGACAGGTGTTCTCCAGCCCACAATAGTCGGCTGTTGTGTTCCATCCGACATTGTGAGTGTACACAGAGAGAACACAGGGGCTGAACACGGACTCTCGAGTCCTGGGGAACAGAAAGTTAATACAGTGACAGATGTGTCGCCTCGCTTCAGCCTCCCGGTCATGCAGCAGCGGTGGCAGCAGCAGCGGCCTTTACTGCTTTGCCCTTTCTCTCTTTTTTCTCTCTTTCTTTTCCCTCTTTTCCTCTCTCTGACTTTCCACCTATAGATGCTCGAGAAGGTCCCAGGAGCTGTGCAGGGGTGGCGAGCTGCATAACAGTGGCACGCTCCCCCCCCCCCCTCTCTCTCATCGTTCCCTCCCTTTCCCGGAGTCACATGATTTCCCGAGATTGACAGCCTCCCCAAAGAGTGAGAGCTGGAACAGATGGAATATGAATGGTTCACTCGTGTATGAAAAAGGTGTCTGGGCAAAGGAGTGGCGTTGTGGGAGCCGCAGTTTCAAGTTAAGTGTGACTAAATCTCTTTGTCTTCCTTCTCCTACGATTTCACGCCAAATGCTCAACGTTTAAACATGTATTCTGATATTTATTACAATTACACACTGCACGTGGAGCTCGTGCGATACAGACATCGCTTACACTGCTGATAAGAGGGTGCCAATAATTTTGACATGACTGGTATGTGGACATATATTCAGTTTTTCAATATATAATTTTTATATAAAATAGACAACAGCAACGTTGTAATTTTGGCAACCTCTATAAACATGTAATAAAATTAACAAATAACGCAACAACAACAACAACAACAACATAATAATAATAATTAATGATAATAATAATAACACTAATAATAATAATAATAATAATAATAATAATAATAATAATAATAATAATGTATCTAAAAAGAAATATGTTGATTTTTGGTTTTTTTTTTCCTGGTAAAGGGTGCCAATATTTTTGCAGTTGATGACAACATTTATTAGTTGTTAAATTATTGCACCAAATATACATCTCTCTCTCTCTCTCTCTCTCTCTCTCTCTCTCTCTCTCTCTCTCGCTTAAGTATATCTCAGCTCCAAATTTATTGGCACCCCTCAAGCAAATATGAATAATCCTTATAATATGTATTTAGATCATTTATTCTTATGTAGTAAATTATTCTGCAAAATGCTTATTTTCAAAAAGCACAGATCCGTCATTGTGCAAATAGAACCCATATTATATCAGATCCAAATCTAATCACTAACAAACAAACATTCTATCAGAAACAAATACACGGAAATAAAAGCTAAATATCAGCCGCTCGGACTGTGTGAATAAATTGCGAATAAAAAAATTTTAAATCGACTTCATTAAAACCTTTTGATTTCATACTTCTATTACTTAGTGGGTGGAAAAGTTGGTTCATGCATGATATGGGATATGAACATATTTCCATCCATAAAAATAATAATAATCTCAATTAAACATTTTTATTTCTGGGCTCATTTCTTTTCCCCGATGAGGCATAATACATTTTTGTGGGCCATTTTTTATTTTTATATTTTTTTGAACAAATTAAAACAAAAAAATTCTCATCAAAATTAACCAGGAAGAAAATCGGGTCCTCGGCGATGGATGCGTCAGAGGGGTCTTTAATGCGACTCGGATTGTTAGCGGATGCTGTTTCAGACCAGATTTAGCACAGCGAGGAAAGCCATTAAAAGTGGAAGCATGGCGCTGCTTCCTAATACGAGATCATAAACGGAAACGATCGCATGGGACGGTTGTAGGGGGAAAGACTTCTGATGTTGACGGGGGGGGGGGCGGCGAAGAAAAGAGAGAGGAACTTGTTCTCTTGTTCTGATATCTTACACTATGCACTGATATAATAAATAAATGATCAGCATCAACTCTTTTATGATGTTAATAACTTACGCTCCTACAACAAACAGGAAGTGAGGTAATTGATTCCTGTTCTAATGAATGAATGATCGTGTTGAATGTAAGATGAAAGGATTCATTCCTATTTTTATAAATTTTATTAAACAATTGCTGCGTTGTAACAGAAATAAAAGCCAATTGGTCAGATTCAGAAATTAAGCCAATCAGCTTCAGCATGAGTCCAGAAACATTGCGCCTCACTGTGCAATGCCGCTGATTATTTTTCTTACGCAACACACCGAGAAACGTCATATTCCTTTTCCTAAGACGTGACCCAATCGCTGAGACACGCCAACGCCCTCCCGCTAAGAGTCTCCCGGTCGAACGTCCTGGGAGCTACAATTTAAACCTCACAATAAAATTTCGTACTTCTGATAAACAACCAACTCGGAATGTTAATTATAAAGAAAGCCAAATATTTACTTGCGACCGAGTCTCGTCCCTCAGGCATAACATAAAGTCACATTGTGAAAAGCAGACGTTACGTTTATTCTGATTGATAAGCCTTTCATCCTCTCTCTCACGTCCTGATTCATCTACTGGAGCTCGAGGCTGAGGGGAAGAGAAAAAAAAAGCGCCTTGCCTGCGGCTCCCTCGACGTCGATTCGCTCTTAACCGCCAAGTCATTACCAACTAATACATGTAGATTGTGTTAGGAGCGAATGATGCACGCTGAAATGAGGGAAAAATTAGTGAAGTGTTATGGCGCAAAGCAGATGTGCAGCTGGAGTTATTACAAGGCGAGATGATGAGCTGGAAAACATTAAGTGATGGAGGAGTGGCAGCTCGTCGATGGCGCAAGGTATTTCGCGCGACGTCCCTGACGACGGGACATGCATCACCATCTTAATTCAATTTTTTTCCAAACCGAGACGTCTGTCCTTTCATTGGGAGAAACAAACAAAGAAACAAGAACGACGGGATATTTCGTTTTTAGTTCAACCGCCAAACCGCAGCCAATTTTGCACACACAGAGTTCGAGAAAAGCAAAAAAAAAGTTTCGCCCAATGACGTCAAAGCGCTGATACCCTCAATTAGCCGCACTTCGCCGTATTTTTAGCCGAACCCTGGAGACTGCATTTCTTTGCTTACTAAGTGACAGAGTTTACACATTAGCCATGATTATGTTATGGTTGCCTAAGTACAAAGACTCCCTTTACTGTCAATTACGGAATAACAAGAATGGCACAAAAAGAGGGAAATTTGAGCTTCTCCAACAACTTCCTGTAATTTCAATTTATTGAGAGGGAAACAGAGGATAAAGATTTTGAAATTACCAGCTATTATGTGCCACAGTGAGAGAGAGTGATGGAGAGAAAGAGAGAGAGAGAGAAGGAGAAAGAAGAGTGCTGGAGTAAGTTCATAAAATACAGCTGAAAAGCCCAAGTAAATTACCCTAGGACCATTACAAAAATCACTTAATTGCCCACCATTCTGTCAGGTCAATTGATTCTAAATGAAAAAAAAGAAAGAAGAAAAAAAAAAGGAATGAAATAAATAAATAAACGAGAAACATTTATGGAGAAGCAGACTCGGAAAATGAGGTGAGCGTTTAGGAAGAGGGGGTGATTTCAGATTCACTCCACCGAATGAAGGAGGAACACTTTACTTTCTGCCTTTACTTTCAGCAGAGCCTCTGTTTCACTGGAGCTGGTTCTTTTGGAGAGACGGAGAGAGAAAAAGAATTACAGACTACACGAGTAATCAATCAGTCCATTATTTCTTATTCTTTCCTCTTCGGTTCTCAGACTAGCTTTGTTTTCTATCATTCAGGGTTCATATTCGGTTAATAATCTACACACAGTTTTTAATTAAATAGCAAAATTATGTGTGGAAAAAAGAAAAAAAAGTGTTTTGTTTGAAGAAGTCTTGGGGTATTTCATGTTGTGTTTGGATATTTCATTTTTTTGAATTAAAAAGCACTCAAAAAATGTTCATTTGTTGATAATTGAAACAATCAAATAATATAAAAAAAAAATACTGATAATACGGCAACATTTTCGATTAAATTGGAGAAAATAATGCAAATGAATGAATTATAAATAAACGAAATATAAGTGTAGAAATAAATCTTCTGCTTCTTTTTTATTTATCATAATTTTTTCTTTAAAGATGTCGAAATCGGTACGCTTCAAGAAGCACGTTCGTAATCAAATCTACAGGGTTCTGGAAAGTTCTCTAGAACACCATTCATAAGTACAAGGTAAGAAAAATAAACGTAAAAAAAAAGCATCTGCCGTAGTTCAAATGACCCCCGGGATTTACAGCAGGACCCTGTTGGCTGAATAAAAGTGCTCAAGATCAAGATATCAGCTCCATAAACAGGATCTTTAATATACTGATTATACCTCTGATTATCCACTGGTTTATTCTATACACCAATCAGCTAAACAAATACCACAAACGCGGATAAATGACATCAAGACGAGATGGAAAACACGGCCTTCTCTAGAGTTATAATAATAAAGATTCTCTGATAAAACGAGATTAACAGCAACACTGATTATGGAATCGAAGCTTTCGAAGGGATAATCAGCTAATTGAAAGTTTTCGTTTTGGAACTGAGGACAGCAGATTGGTTTCGATCTCAAAAAAAAAAAAAAAACTCAGAATACAGAAACATGGAAATGTACCACTTTGGCATCTTTAATTCCGAGTGGTAAATCGTAAATTGTCTAATCACGAGTGTAAACAAATTCCCTTATTAAACTTTACACCATCGTAACTATAGTAACAGCTGAACCCAGGACTTTCCTGAAGCTCCATGGATTAAAACATTTCAGAGTTTCCAGTGTGAGTGCTGGATGGAGCAGTTTGAGGTTTTTAGATGAAAATCTTCTTTTTTAAACAAAGAAAAACAAATTTAAATGGCGCATCAGTAAATTGAATAAAGGTTTTTTTCGACATGGAAAATATTTTACTGTGAGTGCCAATAAAAATAAATATGTATAATAATAAAAGAAATAAAAAATGATTCCATTTCCAGGCCTCAGTTTAAATCCTTCATATTCCATAGAATAAATATTGTTATCTATAATTACAGTAATAGAAGCAACAATAGGTCAGAGTTTTATTTATAGTCAAAATGCGTTACGAATGTTTTGTATTGTAACATTAATGGCCATTTAGTTCATGTGAACAATGTAATGTGGTGGTATATTGGTCTGTTTGGACAGACATCATATTTATATATTTGCTGTTATTTGTGAATATATCTAATGCATTATAAATACATTGATATATAATTTGTATATATAAAAAGCTGAGAGTTTTGACTGCAGATTATGTAAATTATAAAGCGTTTGATTAAGATTTCGAGATTACGCAACGAATCTACACAATGAATCTAAAATGTGTTTTTGATGCAGCTCAATCGTTTAGAAGAAGTGAGCCTCAGCTGAGATAAGCCGACACGCTCAGTGATTAGGACGCTGCGGTCAGGATGTCGATGTAGATGTAGATATAGATAAAGATACACAGGCCTGATCTTTACATGAAAGGGAAGGAGAGGTTGTGATATTATCCATGCGTCTCTCGTTCCTCCTCTATCGGTGTCTGATTACAAGCGGCGGTGAGCGCTCTCGCGTTGTTCCTCCCCCGCCGTCATGTTCTCTCCTGCACTCTGCATATGTTCAGGCTATTAAAGAAAAGAAAAAAAAAATACAGAGAAGAAAGCCTATTGTGTTTGCACACCTTCGGGAATCAAATATGAACAAAAGAAACGGATGAGGAGGGGGGAAAGGGCGGAAGGGTGAAGGCGCCGGAGTCGGTGACATCTTCGGTTCACGAGGGTAAAACCTGCACTGTGCGTGAAAGCAGGGAAATAATGCAAAAATACTCGATGTAAACATGGATCCTGATGTAAAGTTGCATAGGCTTGTTGGGGAAGGTGTGTGTGTGTGAGAGAGTGTGTGCTAGCTCTGGGGTGTTTAACAATGTCACCAAGGTGCTGCTCTATTGTACGTTCGCTGGCAGACTGAAGCCCTGAAAAGAGCGCTATGAACATTTGAAGTAAGACCGGGGGGGGGGCCTAATTGGTGCAGCGGTGAGCCGATTAGCTGGGAAAAGTGGCGGCTAGCGAGGGCCATTAATTAACCTTCGAGTGAAGATTACTACTTACATTAAAGGAGAATACATTTAAGATCGCAGGCACCTAGTGCCAGCACTTCAGACGGCCGCGTCGATACGGGCCTGCCCTCCCTGAACCGCAGTGTGTTAGCCGCGAAGCTACTAATTAGATGTCAAAAATTCATAAGGCCCCTCTTTAATATTGCATATCTATCCCGACCTGTCACTTCAAAACAAGGGGTTGCATAAACAGAGCGACCGCAATCCGAAACCCCAGCGGGGGCCACGCCCACAGACGAGCGCCGAACGACAAGACGAGGACCCGGGAAGAGGAAGAACATAGAGGAGGAAGAGGTGAGGAAAAAAAAAAAAAACAACAACAAAAAAAAAACGGTGTAAGGTGAAGAGGAAATGGAAAGAAGGCAATCAAAGATAAACCCCGGAGAATGGCACCTGTGGAAAATGTAATCTTACAAATTCTCTTGGTAAGAAGCTCGGTGGAGATGAGCACGAGGAGCTCATCAGCACGTGATTGTGGGCAGAAGAGCGGAGACCGCAAAAGAACGAAGCAGTGGCCAGAGACGAAAGGGAAAGGAGGGTGGGGGATTTGGGGTTGCTGGGGTAGGGGGGCATTAGGAATGTGACATGACTTATCAGAGGCATTGGCAGGTAAATAGTCATTTACTATGCATGCACAATGACGGCTACATGGGGACTTGACACGGTCGCTCAGAGCGATGATGAAAGCGGACGCTATTGTTGCATCCATCAGGGGCCTCCGTTTTTTTTTTATTTTTTTTTTTATATTGCTGCCTCTTTCTGATGCCGGCCTTCAGCTCAAGTCACTTTGCATAAAATGGGAAGTACCTGAAGTGGGCTGCATTCACTGGTGTGATCACAGAGGCTGTGCAGAATGACAATTACTAACCTATTTATTTATTTTTTTAATATGTTTTACACTGCGAATGCACTGTGAATCTAAATTCCCTTTCTGATTCTCTGTAGCTCCTGAATAATCCGGAATAATTTTCCATTAATACCGTACACGTCCAGAATTCTCCGCATCGTATCCGACGAGCTCGTCTCATTGTCACGCGCACCTGTGTTCATGCAAACGTAAACGACGTGACATGTTCCCTGACGATCCCTACTTATCGAAGCAAAAAATTAGCTCGACCCGTCTGCTAAAAGCCAACATGCCCCACTGTGTGTGTGTGTGACTTACAGATCGCTGAACATTGAACAAAACCGCGCGAGTCGACGCCACTCTCTCGTACGCCTCATGACTAGCTTCATCCTCGTGCACCTGCAAACTTTCTGATGTCGTCTCCCCCTCCCTGCTTTCTCAAACTTAATAAGCAGATTAATAAAGAAGCATTGCGTATTTGTTTATTTCGCGAGATAATCGCTCCGCCTGAGCGTAAACTCTTATCTCTCCCTCCGGAAACGTGAGCGATATCGAACGCTAGCGAATCTGCGAGCCTGATTAGCAGCTTAAAGCTTCCTCTGTCACTTGCTCCCATCACATGCGATCCCTCTATCTGCCCTCGGTTCCGAGGTCACCAGACTTAAACCTGATTGCATCCTGAAAATTTTACTTTTTTTTTTATTTTCGACGCAGAGTCGGATTTACTGACTGAGTCACGGACTCTTTAAAACCACTTTCCGCTTAGGGGTGTCAGAAAAAAGCACCGAGGTCAACATGGATCGGTGGATGAAATACACAATTCTTTATTAAACTTTATTGCTAAATTTTATTGGAACTGCAATAGGACGGCTGTGGCTAGTGGTGTGGTGGAGGAAGTGTTTTTTTTTATTTTTTTCGCAACTGATATGTGGTCATGAATGAAGGTGTTGAAAAAAATACAAAACTAAGGGGTCATATATGAAATACGGTGAAAATATAGTACTATGTGTATAGGACTGTAAACTGAGAATTCATATATAAAAATTACGCAGCCGATATATTACTGTGTCTTTTACATCTGTAAACTAAGGGGCCATCTTAAAAATATGTAGCTAATATATTAATATGCATCTCATATAACTGTAAACTAAGGGGTCCTATATAAAATATACGCAGCTAATATATTTCTGGGGTTTTTTAGTTTAGTTTTTTTTTTTTTTTAATACGACCCCTTAGTTTACAGTTATATGAGATGTATATTAATATATTAGCTACATATTTTTAATATGGCCCCTTAGTTTACAGATGTAAAAGACACAGTAATATATCAGCTGCGTAATTTTTATAAATTAATTCTCAGTTTACTGTCTTTTGATCTATAAGAAACACATTAATTATATCAGCTGTTATATTACTGTGTGTCTTATAGATCTGTAAATTAAGGGGTCGTATAAAATAAAAACAACAAAGCAAAAAAAAAAAAAAAAAAAAAAAAAAAAAAAGACACCTGATATATTTCTAACAAACTACATTACAAACTAAAGGGTTGTATAAAGAACACATCTGACATATTACTATGTGTCTTTTAGAAATGTAAACTGAGATGTTTTATATATAAAATATGCAACTGATACAGTACTATGTGTCTTAAAGGACTGTAAACTAAGGAGTCATATATAAAACATGCAACTGATTCATTACTATGTGACTTTTACCACTGTAAACTAAGCGGTCATGTATAAAATGCATAGACAATATAGTGCTATGAGTCTTATAGGACTGTGCGCTAAGGTGTCGGATATAAAAATATGTAAACGATATACAACCACATGTCTTATAGAAGTGTAAACTAAAAAATCCTACATAAAAATGCAGCATTATAATGCGACATATTCACATTTTACCTCACCGCTTATTACTGTTTTGTACTTGGGGCAATTAAAATGCTTACTTCTTTATCCTGTTGTTTTTATACTCTTTTTTTAAGCATTATTTGTTTTAAAGGGTCACTATGCAGATCAAACCAGAAAGGTAAATTAAACAATCTACAAAACCAAAAAAAAAGATCCTTTTTTGATCTAAAAGAAATCATTTACATGAGTGCGTATAATTGGATGTTTAGGACACGGTTTAAAAATCCAGCCACTTGTTTTTATATCAATATTTATATATCTTTTTATATGGTTTCACTAGTAGGAGTCCTTTTTTTGTATTATGAAATGTCTGCCAATCATAGCCTGAGATCTGCGTAAACCTGGCTGATTATCGGTTTTATGATGCAGACCTGGCAACCCTGCTACCATCAACAGTTCTGCACCTTTTTTGATGTGAATTCTTCTACAAAATAAACCTGTGCACTTGGCGTTAATATGTAAATAAGTCTTTTTTTGCTCGGTGCTGAAATGCTCGTTAGGTGGCGCTTCAGGAGTACTGACCTCATTAACAGGTACAACGGGGCGGTGTAATGAAGAGCGGAGTAAACACCCGCGACCGGCTAGCTAAATAATTCAGCTAACTGTCAGGAGCGCGTGCTAAAGTGCTGCACGGATGCAGATGAAGGGAAATGGTGAGCGTCAGCAGAAGTATGAGGCATCGCTGACGGTGAGAGTCTGAGCACGAAACGACGTGTGCTGTGGAATCCACAAGTCCACCAACCAAGCAACCCTCCACGCAACCACCCCCTCTCCCGGTGTCCTCCCCCCATCACCGAGCTCTGCCTCTTCTGTCTCTCCACCTGTCACGGCTTAAGAGACGGCCACTGCTTCTTCCACTTCATTATCAACCTCTCACTTGGAGATTTCAAACAGATTTAGACTAATGAGGAAGCGTTTAGAAACTCCGAGATGCCATCGTTTCGGAGAAAGGGAAGGGGGCAAAGATGTGTACACACACTCACACACATTCGCACAACCTGCAAAACACTTTTTTTCTCACACACACCCACACACACACACACACACACACACACACACACACACACACAAGCACAGCCCAGGCCTGTCAGCGCAGGTGAACAAAGTGAATAGGATATGTGACTGACAATAAAGATTTCTTTTAACATCAGTGAGCGAAAGGCTCAGGAGACAGGCAGAGGGGACAGATGCAGGAGTCGGCGTCGCTCTGAGGGGCCGCGCCGTGTGTCCCACAGACCTGCAGATGCCAGCTTTAATGATGAGCCCGGCAAAGTTGCAGGCAACCAAGATGCCAGCCGCTAATCTATTATTTCGTTTATTTCTTTCTCTTTTTGGTTCTTTCTTTTTTTTTGAGAGGCCATCCGAAATTTCATCCGAGTGTCGCTAACTGCTTAAAGTTTATTTCCGTAAGAACTCCTGCGTCTCCCCTGTTAATGGGCCGCACGGTGAGGACAAAAACGAATTATTTATTCATTTATTAATTTTTACTTTGCCCGTTGCTCTCTAGGTGTAATGGCCGCATGAATCTCGCTCGCTTTGCATCCTGCTGAAACTCACTCAGACAGTCTGCTTGTGTGTTTTTTTTTATATCAGGAAAAAAAGGTAATGAGACCGAACCGGGTTAGATTTCAAGCGAAGGTTAGAAAGCGGTGTAGAAATATTTTCCGTCCCCGCCGCGCTAGTTACGGCCTTTCGGCGAGATGTTACGCATTTCTTAAGCCTGCCAGATCGTCGTCGCTCTTAATGGTTTGACTGATTGCGAGTGTTCGAGTTCTGTGGCGCGTACCGTGGCAGCAACACGCCGTCGTCTTTCCGGCTCGCCTTTCCAGCTCCCGTTCGCTCGCTCTGCTCCTTTCCCTGTGTAATTAGTAATTAGCACATTCTTTTGTAGAGCCCTCTCTTTATTTATGGGCAAACACTTGCCAAATCCCACACATTCCTTCGCCAGGATCAGATTAGAGGCGGAGCGGGCCGAGCTCAGAAAACAGGCCAAGGCCTAGTCGATAACGCTAAAGCGCACAGGGCACCTGGTGAATCTGCCCCCTGACTCTTCTATCCAAATAACCGGCTGCTTGATTGACGATTAATTAGACTACGAGACTGTGGCAGAATAAGCAAATCTTAGTGTTTTTTTTTTTATTTCAGCATGCCTTAGCAGCTACACACCCCAGACATTGTGGGTGGGCGGGATGGGTGGGCGGTGGTGTGAAGATCGGATCATTTTAGCGACTCGATTCTTTGAATCTCGTTCATCAAAGTGAATGAATCTTTTTTTTTTTGTCTTCTTCTTTTTTATTTCATTTGGTTCCTTTGATCAGAAATAATATCAAATGTTACATTAATAAGTCACAATAAATCTATCAACCGAATGCAAATTCAAGTCGTTGAAAAAATAAATGAACATTGTTTTTTTTTATTTATTTTTTTTATTCTTTTTAGTTATTAAACAGCATTTTTGTAAAACATCCTGAACAGATTCATTTTGTGAACACAATCGTTCGATTTATCCATATGGATCAAAACGCCCACATTCTTCTGTTCCTGTACTTGGTATTTGACCTCTGGTTAAACCATACCATGTATGGAATACAGAGAAACTGATACGTCATGATATATTATTGTAATGTATATTTTTCTCGAATTGTTAATCGAATTATTAATTCTTTCTTCGCATATCCCAGCGCTGTTAGGAAACTGCGGTCAGTCGTGTTACAGCGTCCGTGGAGCACAGAGGGTTAAGAACCTTGCTCAAGGGATCCAAAAGTGGCATCTTGGCGATACTGGGGCTTGAACCCCCAACCAAGAGTTTTAACCAATGAGCTACCACCTCCTCATTACATTTACCCCATTTGGTAGACGTCCTTACACAGAGGGACATTTATCTCATGCAGACAACTGACCAGCTATAAAGTTAAAGGCCTTTCCCAGGGGCCCAGAAGTGGCAGCTTGGTGTGGCTGGGGTTTGAACTCATGACCTACAGATCCAAAGTTCAATGCCAAAAAACAGAAAGGTACAACTTCCCCCACCTCCCCCGTTAGCTTAATGGTGTAGCCGAATTACTCATGCGATTCACACAAGATGATCACAAATTTAATGGCAAACATTAAACTGCCATACCTCTTAAGGCATTAAGACTCTGGTCACGTCCTTTCAGTGGCCATGTATGGTACGGTGTAGATACTGTAGATTTGCAGCAAAGCACTACTGCTGCCATCATAAGGACGGTCTTGTGCTTATCCCAGGATCTGCTCAGAGTGAACATTCTTTCAGCACACTTAATTTGGGTATTGGAATGATTTGCTACTTAACACAGAGGGTCACCTCGAGGTTTGTTCAACAGTGATTCGAATCTACATCTGGATTTGTGTAAACGCTGCTCTGTGACAATATATGTGCTTCTCCAGACTTGTGCATCTAAACTGTAACAAAGGGTCCTCGGTTTCTTCTGGTTTTAATTAGCTCCATTAGTTACTCCAGACTCCATGCTAAGCAGACTTCTTCACCACTTCCTCTGACCCTTTATTCAATTAGCATATTTCATTTCACGTGTTTCCGAAAAGGTCCGGCGAGACTCCAGTCAGACTCGATAGATTTCTCACATTTCCAGCAGGCTCTTTGCATGTGAGCCGCGGTGCGCGCACGTCTCCTCGCGCCTCTAAACGCCAGGTGACTGCAGGGGTGGCGGAGGTGAGAAGGGCTCGGGCCTGGAAACACAGAAGATAACCTGCGGAGAAAGAAAGAGTGGCAGATTAGCGGGCCGGGTTCATGATTAGCGCCCGTCGGTAATGCTCGCACTTTGGAGAGACACCTTTTCTACTGCTGCTGGTAACAAATGCAGGTGTTTAATTTAGAAATTACGGGAGTGTGAAAGTTCATAAGTATGCTAATGCTTAGTGGGACCATGCTGGCGAAGAGGGAAAAAAAGGTCTGGGAGTTTTTTGAACTATGAAAAAAGAATAATCTTGTTAAAGGAGGTGAGAAAAGAGGACATCATTAACATGAACACAAAGCGTAGCTTCACAGAAATATTAATAAAATCACAGTATTTAACATCATGCGCTCCATGTGAGCATCTCACACTTGTAGGACTTCAAACTACAATCCAACCCAAGTTCATTTGAACACAAATATTCAAACCATGCAGATGCGACTGCAGTGGTGCAGGCATGTGTAATATCTAATAACAATGTACAGTATGTTTCAAAATATATAATATACAATAATAGTAGTTGAGGTTGGAAAAAACCCTGTTTTTACACTAACTAGCCACTCGTGAGTAATCAGTCTGGGCACTAGCTTCTGGTTTCCTTTAACATGTTAAACTCCCATTTCCTTATTCTTTTAAGAAAACTTAAAAACCTGAACCTGACTCCCCTAGGCAATCCGGACCCTCATCCAGGAGAACACCAAGGACTAGAGTCTGGACTCGTAAGCATACCATTTTGACCTCAACCACTATATTATATACAGGATAAGTATACAGTATACAAATTACATGGTTCCAGCTCTATGAAGATCTGCTTTACATGGGTTGGTGTGGAAGCTCTCCAGCTGCAGAGAGCCAATTGAACACTTTTGGCATGAATGTCAATGCTGACTGCACCCCAGGCCTCCTCACCTCACCTACATCAGTATCAGAATCAGAATCAGGTTTATTGGCCAAGTGTGTTGACACACACAAGGAATTTGGTTCCAGCTGTTAGTGACTCTCAAATGTACAGTCATAAATAAAACTATACATACAGCTTGGACTATACAAGACAAAAACACACTATACAAGACAATAAAGACAAATAGGGATACAGATTATATGACAGATCATTGATGTACATAAAGTTTGAGAGTGCATTGTAGTGCAAATTGTACGATAAAGAGTTACTTGAGAACTTTAGTACAATATACAGCAGCCATAGTGCGTGTAACATATACAGATAATGTGATGAATGACAGTTCTGATACTTATAGATATGATAAGAAGCAGAAAATATCATTATGGTGAGTTATTAATGAGGCTGATTGCATTGGAAATATTGCTTTACTAACACCATTGTGTCTGAATGAGCACAAATCTCCACTCCAATGTCTAGAGCAACATCTTCCAAGAAGAGTGGAGGTTATTACAACAGCAAAATGTGGACTTAATGTGAAATAGATGTTCAGAAACCACATACCAATGTTCAATAACCAGGTGTCTATATAGGGTATGTACACTATATTCTGTGTCTTTAAGCTACACTTCTGGGTAAAAACAACACACCACACATTTTAATGTACAGCATCCACAATCCATGATCATGATTCATAAGATATGCCAAATCCAATTAGAAGGTGTGAGCGATCATGTAACAAACATGGAAGTGCAGTGACTCTTGGGTAATGTAGTCCCTAGGCATATTCCGGACCCTGAGATTTAGATGCAATTTCGTAATAAAAAAACTCATAAACCAACCTAAATTCTTCATTTCGATTGGGTTTGTTGGGATTTTTGTGTGTAAGTTCTTAATTAGTACATTTGTACCCCACTGTGCCTGTGTACTGGTAGTGTTAAGTTCAGAGTTTCTGTGTTTATATCCCCTTTATGGTTGATTGTAGTACTTTGACGTTGAAATCGATATTATTATTTTTTTACATGATCCCTTTGTGAGTCAAAATTTTGTGATTAAGCCAAAATGCACTCCCAAGAACCAGGGGGTTCCTGGGGTGCAGGCATTGTTCACATTTATCCCAAAGGTGTTCAATAGGGTTGGAGCTCTATAGCAGGAGATCTTCATAGAGCTGCCATTGTGCACAGGGGCATTGTCGTGCTGGAAGAGCTTTGGGTCTCCTAATTCAAGTGAGGGGAAAATTAAATGCTACAGAATCCAAAGACGTCCAATACAATTGTGTGCCTTCAACTTTGTGCTAACAATTTAGAGGAGAACAACAAATGGCTGAAAAAAGTCAGATGTCCTATTTCTTTTTGCCCATGTAGTTTAGGATCATTGTTTTAGAAGTATGTGCACCTAAAACATTTCCATAAACCACTTTCATTCATTGGAAAAGAAACTGGTGAAGGAGAACAACAAAGAACTTTGCGAGTAGACACCACAACGAGACCACCAGTTTATCTTCTCGCACGTACAGATGCACTTCAGTTCGTTTCGGACTGAGATCGCTGTGCTGAGATGTTCCCCTACACATCTGAATGAGTCTGAGTGTTCTCACTGACCTAAAGACCCTCCTGGGATGAAGAAGTCACCAGGAATCTGCTCAAAGCATGTTAAAAACTCACATCTAGTCCTTTTTTTTCACTACCAAAAATACAATATATAAAAAAAATAAAAATACAAAGCTTGAGTACATGTGTGCGTGTGTGTGTGCATGTGTGCGTGTGTGCGTGTGTGCGTGTGTGTGTGTGTGTGTGTGTGTGTGTGTGTGTGTGAGGGAGTCAGGACAACACAGAGACGCCACCATCTCAGATTTATGGAGTTCAATAAGGATCCTGAACCTCAGAGCCAAGTTAACACACTGCATAATTAAAACCAGTCTCGCAGTGGAGTCTTTTTCAAGTCAGGAGTGTCAATGAGAACGGAGTGCATTATCTCTTCTCACCACACACACACACACACACACACACACACACACACACACACACACACACACACACACACACACACACACACACACACACACACACACACACACACACTTACTAAAAGTAAGTAAAGAACAAGAGAGCATTAAAAAGCATATGATGCATACAGTCTAATCGGATCGGGCCGTTATTAGTGCGCACACACTCACACACACACACACACACACACACACACACACACACACACACACACACACACACACACACTGAGAGACGGTAGAGTCGGTGTGAAGCTTCAGGCTACACATTAACACTATATTGTGTTACTCCTGAACAAGAGAAAGCGCAGTGTCTTGATGTGTAATTAGTTTTTATTTCCTCGGGCGCTAAATAACACACTTTGCAGCACAGAAATACAACTAATAACCAGATAAACAGAACAGAGGTCAAGTAGCACAGCCCTGCAGAGAACAGACACACACACACACACACACACACCCACACACACACATACATACACACACACACACACACACACAAAAGAATTAGAGTAAAAAAAACTTCAGCATAGAAGAAAAAGAAAAGAAAAAGGAGAAAAAAGGCAAAAAAGTATGAATAGATGAATAGAAACAAACAAACAACAAAAGAAAGAAAGAGCGATAGAAAGAAAGATGAAGAAGAACAAGTAGAAGAAACGTATAAAAAAAAATTATGAGAACAAACTGAGAATACACAAAGTAAAAGGAAGAGAAAGTTAAAAAGTCAAGAAGAAGCAAAAAGAAAAGGATGAACAGGAAACCAGAACAGAATCAATGACTGACAAAAAAACCCATTGGAATCAAGAAAAGAGGCAACAAAAATGGAAAATATATACCACAGGACAATGAGGAAAATAAGACAGTGCTCATGAAGAAGAAGAAGACAGATCGAAAAGAAGAAGAAAAAAAAGGAGGAAGAAAAGAAAAAAGAATTGTTCTGTCTTATGCAACAAAACAGTGCAGCAAAAATACTGATAATTCATAATAATAATAAATCTGTTAATCTTCTCTAACCTACTTGAGATGGTAAAACAATGTTAGAAAAGTTTAGAGAAGGTTAGAGAAGGTTAGAAGCTTTTAGAAGCTCCAGGATAAGAACACTGAGATGGAAGACTGGTCTCTCCGTGCCGTTTGTGTTCTTCCTGCATGACTCTGAAAACAGAGGTTAAGTTGAGCAGCACAAGCCAAGTTGTTTAGCGAACAGGCACATGGTAAAAAATGTATGACAACGGGCAAATGCCACGGGCGAAATTCTTATTTTTTTCGCCGAACAGCATCTCTTTAAAGACAAACAGCTGCCTGAAACTGAAAAATAAACAAACCTGTAATAAAAACACAGCAGCACACAGTTCTGACCCTCAGCACATCACGGCCTGGTCGCTTCTCCACCAGTCCAAATATTGTTTTGATCACTATCTATCTATCTATCTATCTATCTATCTATCTATCTATCTATCTATCTATCTATCTATCTATCTATCTATCTATCTATCTATCTATCTATCTATCTATCTATCTATCTATCTATCTATCTATCTAACTGTCTGTCTGTCTGTCTGTCTGTCTGTCTGTCTGTCTGTCTGTCTGTCTGTCTGTCTGTCTGTACGCGTTTGTGTATATATACACGTGTTTGTGATGTGATGTGAATGCAGAAACGTGTGTCAGTATTTATGCTTTGTTTGCTGAGATATCGAAATGCGTATTATACATTTAAGGCGTTTGTTATATTATGAGCTTTTGGCCCACAAGCTTTAAATACAAGGAACCCCCCCACCCCCCCACCCCCCCCCCCCACACACACACACACACACACACTCACCCAAGAAAATACACGGATAAAAACAGATGCATGATTTCTATAAAACCCACCATTAAATAAAAGAAAAAATATATTTGTGACACGTGAAAAAATGCTGTAAAGTAAGACTGCTTTCAAAAATACTGTAGAAGTTCTAATAGATTATTTTCTTTTTCTAACAAAGTAAATTATCAGAAGATAAATTGAATCAAATCAATATTTGGTGTGACCCTTAACCTGCAAAACAGCATCAATTCTATTTGGTAAACATGCACATAAAACTATTTGGTAAACTTTGGTAGACTCCACCAATTGTTCTAAACACCTTGGAGAATCAACCACAGACCTTCTGTCTAATCAAATCCTTCTGTCTCTTCATGCAGCCCCAGACAGACACGATGATGTTAAGATCAGGACTCTGTAGGGGCCAAAACAATATCTTCCAAGACTCCTGGTTATTCTCTACACTAAAGATCGTTCTTAATGAATGGCTGTATGTTTCGGGTCGTTGTCCTGCTGCAGAATTGATTTGGGGCAAATCAGACGCCTCCCTGAATGTATGTACTTCATGATGCATGAGTATCTGCTTTATAAGTATTTCTCAGCTTTGAGGACACCATTAATCGGGACCGATTCGCCAATTCCATTTGCAGAAATGCAGCCTCAGACATGTATGAAACCTTCACCATCCTTCACTGTTGGCTGCAGACACTCATTATTGCACCGTTTTCCAGGTCTTTGGACAAAACTTTGAATCATCAATCAAGAGCATCTTCTGCCATTTTTCTGCTCCAAGTTGAGTCGCTCAGCCTTGTTTCCATGTTGGAGGTGTGGCTTTTTAGCTTCAATTCTTGGATGAAGACCACTTCTGGACAGACTTTTCCAGACAGTACATGGGTGTACTGCAAGTTCTTTGCTGAGGGCATTGCTGGATATCTTCTGATGTTGAAGGAAAGTAAGCATGATGTGTCTTCATTCACTGCGTTAAGTTTCTTTGGCTGACCACTGTGTCTGCGGCCCACAATATTCCCCGTTTCTTTGTGCTTCTTCAAAATAGCTTGAAGAGCACATCTTGAAAGCCCAGGCTGCAGAGAGACCTTGCTGATGCAGTAGAACTACCTGGTGTCTTGTTGCTTTTCTACACCATCATCTTTGTAGCAGTTTGGCTGTTCCTCACCCAGTCAGAAGCTCCTACACAGCTGTTTCTGTTTCATTTATTCACAGTATTTCAACCTTCATATAAAATTGACGGTCATTAGGATCTGGTATAATCGAACAATCATATATGCGACGATGATCCTAAACAATCCCTGACTTTTGTAGGTGTCAAATATTGCTTTGATTTTGTATCTAAATATTATAAAATACATACATAAAATATCTAAATACACCACTAAATATTACAGTACAACACACATTCATATACATAATCACATACACACTCATACACAAACACACACAAACATACACACACTGATGCATTACACACAAATTTCCATTCATATTTTCCGAACATTTGTACCTGACAAAAGCCACACACACACACACACACACACACACACACACACACAAACACACACAAACACACATACAGACATTGTGAGGACTTATTGTCAATTTGAAATGCGACGGCGAAAGAACAAAACGCAAAGTCTGTCAATTTCACAATGATCACCAGCGAAGAAGAAGAACTGGAGAGTCTTTCGAACGTTTGAGCTCAGAGAAACTTAAAAGAATTTGCACTGACAAAAGATGACAAAAGCAATGCTCGGACCAGATGTCCCACAATGCATTGCGGCCTGGCAATAATTCAGGGCAGGACTAAACAGCTGGCTCTCTGACAGGAGAGCTGCCAAGAGCTGGCAAACAGAGAGTGGCGGCGAAGCAGCAGGCTGCTAACCCCGCTCACATTTTTAATTAGATCCACACACCCATGTCTTTGAGCCATCGTAAATATACAGATGACATGCCGAGCATCATTTGTAAAGAAATATTTGCTTACAAAATACCGCCTGGATTCTCTCTGTGTTTGGCGAGCGATTTTCCGAAAGCCAGAACCGACCGCAGAGAAGTTCGGAAGAAGTGTTGCGGTTCAGGACTTATACGAGAGCGAGGCGAAGAGATATAAGAGTTTCTTAAAAATTTATTTACAGCTGAGGAAGTGCTGCAGGTTATCTGATTTATTTATTTTTTTTCTCGCCTGAAAATCTGTACCAACATCAGCACTTCATATTTCATCGCTTCGCAAGGATCCAGAGGCTTAGTGGCAGAGCGCCGGAGTTAACTGGAAAATCCTGCAGGAACATCCTGGAACCATTTCACCCCCACAACACACACACACCCCAAACCCTACGGCTGTAAGGACAGTGGACTTGGAATGGAACTCCCCCCCCCAAAAAATAATCTGTAAATAATATCAAAGTTGTGATTTATGATTCATAATTAAGCTTCACGGTAGTGAAGAAGGAACCTAAAAAAACGTTTTGTTACTTCTCTAAAACCATCAAACAGTGTTTGATCTTCACGTTCCAGATGTGCTTGTTGAACGTACCACTCTAACTGTAGTAACAGTGTTTGTAGTTAGAAATTCACTTGTTTGTGGCGTCTTTCCGCTCGATTTCGGGGATTTGTGATCATTCGGCTACAAGAGCATCAGGTACCAAGATAAGGTACTGATACCCATATGCCCCTCCCCCACCCAAAAAAATGTAACTCCAAATTTTTTGACATTTACATATACAGCGTTTGGCAGATGACTTTATTCAGTGTGAGTTACATTTAGGCTATTTTACTGAGCAGGGGAAGGTTAAGGGCCTTGCTCAAGGGCCCAGCAGTGGCAGATTGGTGGTGCTCTGATTTGAGCTAACAAAATTTTAATCAGAAGTCAAGCAGGTTAACCAATGAGATGCCACTTCTTTTGACATGCCAATCAAATTTTTGTTGAAAAAAGTCTTGATACTGTTGCCTTGTTTAGTTCTTGTTTTCTGAAAACGTTTTCTCTGGTGTTAAAATACCAAAAGGAAAATGGTTTCTATCTATTTTTAATAATAGATAAAGCATATAGTCTTGTGGGGGTAAGACTTCCAGGGGTGTCACTGATCCAAGAATCATATGCTGATTAGCTATTTATTTAATTCATTATTTATGGGGGAGGGGGATTGCAAATTGTTGAGTGTTCTGTTCTTTTTGCAAGATTTCCTCTCAACAATAAAACCGAAATACTGGTGCCTTTTTTTTACACAGAATAATAAAATCTCAATACACCTGGTACATGAACCAAGGTTTACAAGACACCGGTACAAGTGCCCGCCAGGCTGTGGGTTCAAATCCCAGCACTGCCACAGCTCCGCTCTGAGACCCTGAAGCGAAGTTGTAAAATCGTCATCTGCTCAGTTGTGTGTGAATCGGTTTCGGTTTTACTCTTAAATAAAAAAAGAACAATGGCAAGATCTGGACAAAGTAAATGTATACAGACGACTATAGATTCAGAGAGAGGTAGTAGGATAGCATATATTTTTTTCCTACCCTGAAATATTCCAGCTGTTCCTGCTAGCATATGGTCATGACACAGAGCTGAGAACATTCCCATTTTTTTTCTAAAGAGCAATGATTTTTTTGGGACTTAAAAATCACAAGGAAAGATAAATATATTCTACATTAAAGATACATATAAAGCATCTTCTGATGCGATGTGATATAATTTACCCCTATTACGATGCAATAGAAAAAATCTGATGCTACGCAATTCAGTATGGTACAAATAGTTCACTTTATTTCTTTGGTTCAGACAGAAAGCAAATTTACCTAAGTGCCTTCTGACTTCTAACACATGGCTTGTTTACAAGCAGGCCTTTGTAGTGCAAAAAAGAAAAAATATGAAATAAAACCAGATGTTCTTTTCCTGTTCTGTCACCAGGAAGATGCAGCTCTACCTCTGCCATGTTAATCTGTAATCTATGTGACTCTCAGGACTCTCGGTCTTTGGTAGTGTTGTGATACGTCATATTCACATAGCAGCAGTGCTAAGAGAACGTGCTCGAGAAACAGTTTCAAAAGCAGAAATCATTCTAGAGATAAAATATTGGTCAGAAATAATTGGTCACTTTCTGAATAATAAAATTATAGCGCATCTATTAATAATTCTACTTGTAACACGTGTGGTGCTACGCTAACTTCACTGTTCCTACTCCCACATGAGTTCGTGATCAGTTTATCATCACTGCAGTTCGGACACCTACAAGGAGCGGAAGATCACAACACTTGGTTTATTAAACATCAGGAGGTGAAACTCATACATTAGATGCATCGCAATATACATGCCAACTTGCACGAATGGCGATCCACACTTTTTAAATCGATGCATCACATCGTTAACTTTTATGCCGGTGCACCGATGAAAATTTATTGGAATCTTACATCCCTAGTGTCTATAAAACACAAACTTCATAATCATTTACAATGTTGTTATACTGTGTTTGTCTATTTGGCGTAAAACGATTGGCATAAGTGAAGTTCCTCATATCCGACAATCATAACATTTGATTAGTTGTCTATTTTTGACTTTAAGTGTTCAAAACAAAATGTAACTTGCATTGGGATGTTATAAGTTTCCATTTAAATGTTATAAACCATCCCCATAAAATAGATGAATGGTGTAAAACATCCAGGAATTACACACACTTTTAAAAAACTAGGTCACATGACCCAGGTGTTACATCAACAGCATCAACAGTATTGCTGAGTGGGTTTATGTGAGCGGTCATAAAGGGGTTATGTAGGTGTTATGTTGGCGTGTGAAGTCATTTGAAACTGTACTTGTTTTACTTTGCTTGCTTGCTGACCAAGGTGTTAAGATCACGTATCATCTCAGCAGGAGCAGGAGCTGTTTGGGAAAAAAGTAGCTGACTTGAGGACTATGTCTGTTTATGTCTATAATGCGAAATAGGTATTTCCTTGTTTTTTTTGTGCTTTGTTTACTATAAAAACTCCCCCCACGCTCCGTGATCAATCTCTCCACTTTCTTTTCCTCCTGAAAGGTCATGAATAACTCCTCGAACCAAAGCCTAAGCTCGGCAAACACAACAGAGGATGACCAGGGGTGAAAAATGGACCATCTGTGGCCATCGCTTACAGCATGATGTGACCCTTATGCAGGAGGCACTTGGCACATCTGCCCAGGTTTGTCAGATCTCTGAAGTTTTGCAGGATGGACAGTCTCTTCCTGCTGGGTACAGCTGGGTCTCTGGGATCGATCAGACCACTCAAGGAGAGAGGGGGTGGGGGTGGGGGACACTTCAGAAAAGTGACCTAAGTGTTGAGGATATGTTCCTTCACACTGCCACTGTCAGCCTTGGGGGAATTGGTTTGCTTTTGTGGTCCTCGGGAAATTCGGTGAACGAAGTTTGCAGCTTGATGCATCTGCTCAATGTGTGTGCCACACTCAGACATCAAAGAACACACTTTTAATTGCTTGGATGCGTCTCCCAGTTTAATGAGTGGAAGATTTAAGGCACTGTGGGCGGCAGGGGCATTCTGCTCCGAGATCAGTTGATTGCCGTCTCTGGGGTTGATTTGCAGGGGCCTGCCGTGGCTAGAATAGGCCTCAGAGGCCTTTGGCACTGGGCCCAGACAGAGAGGGCCACTGGGGGCGGCGGCGACGACAGTGGTGGTGGTGATGAATTGGAAAAGGGGGGGTGAGTTGAGTTGGAGCTGAAAGCAGACAGAGCTCCAGGGCAGGTGTTAAAATAAGCACCCTGGCTCTTTCAGTGCTGATCCCTGTAAAAACAAGTCCGTCTGCCAGGCTGCAGTCGACCCAACAAGGTGCTAAGACATGGGCCAGTTGCTGTGAGATGACGTTCGCTGTTTACAAGATCTCTGCTCCTTGAAAATGCCATAAATCAGATCTTTTATCGTCCAGTTTTTTTTATTCTATTTTACATCTTTTTTTTTGTTTAAGCTGTTTTAGTTTTTTTATTGCCAAGTGGAAATTGTCACAAATGTGTGAGAGCGAAAGTGTCGTATAATCAAATTTGCATTTCAAAACCGAGCTCTAACGCACAATTCCTGCTTGGGGTTTTGAGTCATTGGGATTGGAGTTTTATTGGACTATGATGTTTGCGGATGATATTGTGATTTGTGGTGAGAGTAGGGAGCAGGTAGAGAAGAGCCTGGAGAGGTTGATTGATTGATTGATTGATTGATTGATTGATTGATTGATTGAATAGCCTTTATTTGTCACATATACATTGCAGCAAAGTGAAATCCTTTCACTTACACTCCACTTACACTTTCACTTACTTGGAAGCTGGGGTCTGAGTGCAGGGTCAGCCATGATGTGGCACCCCTGTAGCACAGAGGGTTAAGGGCCTTGCTCAAGAGCCCAAGAGCGGCAGCTTTGCGATACCAGGGATTAATCACCAGGATTAATCACTGAGTCACCACTGGTAGTATGTTCAGGAGAGAAGGAAAATTAAAGTCAGTAGGAGTAAGACAGGGTACATGTGTGTGAATGAGAGGGAGGGCAGT
Organism: Silurus aristotelis; assembly: GCF_946808225.1. Classification (NCBI taxonomy): domain Eukaryota; kingdom Metazoa; phylum Chordata; class Actinopteri; order Siluriformes; family Siluridae; genus Silurus; species Silurus aristotelis. The sequence goes on from NC_139582.1 coordinate 17,609,800, forward strand.
GGAGTGGTGCGGTTGCAGGGAGAAGAGGTGGAGAAGGTGGAGGAGTTCAGGTACCTGGGATCACCAGTGCAAAGTAATGGAGAGTGTGTTAGAGAAGTGAAGAAAAGAGTGCAGGCAGGGTGGAGTGGGTGGAGAAGAGTGATAGCAGGAGTGATTTGTGATAGAAGAGTATCTGTGAGAGTGAAAGGGAAAGTTTATAGGACTGTGGTGAGACCTGAGATGTTGTATGGATTAGAGACAGTGGCATTGAGTTAAAGAGAGGAGGTGGAGCTGGAGGTAGCAGAGCTGAAGATGTTGAGATTTTCGTTTAGAGCGACGACGATGGACAGGATTAGAAATTAGTTTATTAAAATGACAGTGCATGTAGGACGTTTTAGGGACAAAGTGAGAGAGGCCCGATTGAGATGGTTTGGACAGAGGAGGGACATGGGGTATATTGGAGGGAGAATGCTGAGGATGGCGCCACCAGGAACGAGGAAAAGAGGAAGACCAAAATGTACGTTCATGGATATGGTGAAGGAAGACATGGAGGTAGTTGGTTTAAAAGAGGCAGATGTAGAGGATGCAAACGGATGATTCGCTGTGGCGCCCCCTAATGGGAGCAGCCGAAAGAAGAAGAAGACGAGGCATTGGAACTCATGTTCTACATATACTTATCTAGAGAATCAAAGATGCAAAAAAAAAGAAAGAATAGAAAATCATGCATAAATTCTTCAAGGATTGCACGTCAAATAGCGATTGCACACCGTTTTACATATTTTTAATAAATATTTAAAAGGAATAAGATTAGCTCCACTTACAAGCCTCTTCCACATTTTAGACACAAATCACATGACCTGTGATCTCATCCCTCTCTATATAATATGATCTGAATTTGAGGTGCCTCAGGGACTTGCACCTGGCCTTCGAGAACAATTAAACTCATACATACTCTTTAACCACGCCCTGTTTTCCACACCAAGATGTTACCATTTTGCTGTCAAGATCTTAGTTCTTGGTCACCCTACATCAATAACTGTGACACCCTTGTGGCTGACAATCGTACAATCTCTACAATCGTACTCCAAAATCTAGTGGAACACCTTTCCAGAAGAGAAAAACGTTTGTCCATAGCGCAATTTGGTAAAGTAGCTAGCTCCAAGGTGTACAAGTAGTACATCTCCAAGTCCTCAATACCTTGCTATGCCAAACAGGGGGAAGTTCTCACAGTTTGTAGGCTTCTTCACCACATTTTTTTCTAATGAATATATAAAATGAAGTCTTTCAGCTGGCAGAGAGGTACAGAAACACTCGACGTTGTCTGTAACACACACACACACGTTCATTTCTTTTGACAAAAAACAGCAATTTTTCCTACTTTTCCTGCTTATCTTAAAAAAAAAAAAAAAAAAAAAAAAAAAAAAGGTTTTCCATGCTGAGGCCCATCATTCCCCCATAAAAGCTTGGCATTTCGTTTGTGGCTGTTATCAAGGATGTGACATAATGACTGGGCAAATACTAGACCATAATTAGCCACGCTGAAGAGTGAGTCTACTTCCAAGTCGTCCCATAAGCAAAATACATGCACACACTTTTACACACACACATTTGCCTGGCACAAGGTTTTATTACAAAGCAACCATAATAGTGTCATATGCTGAACAGGTCTGAGTGTGATTTTTGATTTATTTTTTTAATGGCTAGTTTGTTAAAAGCAGGAGGGTGACTTCGATCCTGTGGTCTTGAATGGGTAATACCTGGTTCTCCAATCTGCATACTAAGATCTGTGCAACAAACAGAAACTTGTAGGCAGAACACAAATCTGAACAGTGAACATACGTGTTATTGGAGCCGATCCATAATGAACAGATCCCGAATAATGGAATAGGAGTCGATGCTTCGAAATGAGGAGCCTGATTCGAGTACCAATCTCACGGCCGTATCTTCGCCTAGGTGGTATGAAATGAGGATCGTACTATTTTGGTGATACGGGGGTGCTCAATGTCCGATTTCACATAAAACACATAACGGTTTTCTCCCAATAAGTTACTATACAGCCAATTATGAAAATGCTGTAAATATAAATGTGAACGTTTTTAATGAGCGTAAAAAATTCCAACCACCGTCTGACTGATTTAAGTTTCACTTTCCCTGATGCATGATTGACACAGGAGCATCTTGGTGGAAGGGATTTCAATCTCAGAGATTCTGTAAAGGTAAATTCTGCTTCATTGTTTTCAAATATAGGCAAGAATTGACCAATCTGATTCGACTATGAAGATCTTTAGCCGAGGACACCTTATAAACAGACAGATTTAGTCTAACAAAGAATGATCGTAACCAGCAACAATTAACACAAGGGAAGACCAAAGCAGAAAGAAAATTTTAAACTTTGCATGAAAATCTAGAAACAATGCAGAATAAACAGACAAACAAATCAAGGTTCAACACAGTACAGAAGAACACAGTAAGGTAACAAAATAATGGCAGGTGCATACTGGAACAAAGTACAGAATCGTCATATGTGTACTCAGAAAAGCTTAAATCTATTGGCAACCATGGCTGATTTATTTTTTATTCGTACGCAGCTCCTCTGTATTCTTACTAAAAGTAAAAATAGTACATTGGCGTCTATGGGCAGCCATTAAATGAACGATTACTCCTCCATATTTTTATTTTTTTTGTAAAAAAAAATGTGAAATTAACGTATTGGCACATATATTTGGGTGTATAAACAGTCGTTTTTTTCCTCTGGTTTTCTCATTTTCTTTCAAAAATATTGGCACCCTTGTACTGTATTTGGGCATGTTGCCCTCACAATAAAAATCCCCTGTTTTATGTTTACTATTTATAGTCAGAAGCACTGAAATGTAACATAAAATGAAAATTATGACAGTATTTCTTTAATTTATTTATATAAAAAAATTTTTTTCATAAGTTGGTGTTTCCAGTTACCTACAGAGAAACACCTCAGAGTTATATAATGGGAAAGTGACACAGCCACACACACACACACACACACACACACACACACACACACACACACACACACACACACACACACACACTGCATAAAACACAAGCAGAATGTGTTAAATATTCCGTCAGACATATCAAAGCACTGGATTTGCACCTGTAATTGCAAACGCTTGTAATTTGACCACAGTGTTTGCATTCTCATAGGCCGATAGATGTGAAGGAACGTCCAAAGCCTTTCACTGTAATGAAAATAAAATGTGCTATACACACTCCACACACACACACACACACACACATGCACACAGGCACTCACGCACTCAAACACACAGGCACAGCTGTCACAATAAACTTGTCCAAAGTACCACCTTCACTGTGATTACGCTGAGAGTTTTGGCACAGAGGCTCAGCTAATAGGCATTTAGACGATTCGAATAAGGAGATATTGGAAGAAAGTTGCTGCCCGAGTGCTTTCAAAGCGACTGCCAGCGCTGGAGGGGAGGCGTGTTTCCACTTCAAGAATTAGTCTAAATTCATCGGAAATCATTTGGGAGTGGCGGCAGTGCGACCCTTTTCTCTTTGGGCGCATTAACAATGTGTGCAGTCACTTTGCCGTCTGGAAAAAAAAGGATTAAAAACATGAAAGGGAAAAAAAAAGAGCATGTCAACGATTAGGCGTAAAATTGCTTAATTGATCCATTGGCTTTTTAATTGATGTCTGATTAAACCAAAGAGCTCGGCACAAAGACGGACACACGGCCAGGTAGAGCGTGTATATATTGAAATTCGATGCATTAAGCCTGGGGCCTGTTAAACATCAAGCGTTTCAGCGTGTTCACTTTAGCGTTATTAACAGGTCCATTAACAAGATAAGGAAGCTATCAACCTTGATTACAGATTCATTACGTATCGAGCGATGCGACTGAGGGGAAAAAAAAAAAAAAAAAACGAGCAGTTTGTGTTCTTTATGGATTAAAGCGTCTGAATGTGAATAAACCACGCGACGTCATCAGTGAGGTCTACTCGCTTTTTTTAGATAAAATGGATTGCATAATGTCACAGAAACAGAATTAAAGCAAATCATATAAAAGCATAAATCTTTGGGAAATAATAGATGATTTTATCTCTATGTTTGAGATCATTCAAAATGGTGAAATAGTGTGTGACACGATATAGTCAAGTCAAATCAAGTCAAGTCAAGTTTATTTCTATTGCGCTTTTCACAACAGACATTGTCTCAAAGCAGCTTTACAGAAATCAACAGTGAAGGTGAATGGTGTGTATTTATCCCTGATGAGCAGCCGTGGCGACTGTGGCAAGGAAAAACTCCCTTTAGATGTAATAAGGAAGAAACCTTGAGAGGAACCAGACTCAAAAGGGGAACCCATCCTCATTTGGGTGACATCAAGAGTTTGATCATAAATCTTTCAACATACAGAACACTGGAGAGTGAGAACTAACATGAGTACTGGAGTATAAGATTATAAGTAAATGTTCTTTCTACAGTTTTATACAGTCTTTATGGTTATAAAACTAGAAGCTACTGAGCTCAACATTTGTGATCATCACAGATCCAGCATCAGCTTCTCCATGCCAGAGCCTTTAAACCCTTCAGGAGGTCCAGTGTCAAAACCACACATGTAGTGGGATCCAATTGGCACTGGTACGTCTCTAGATGGTTCAGGATGTTTGCGAGTTCGGCATCTACTTCTTCAAAGGTCCATAATCTTAATGAGGTGGGACGTGACTGGAGCTGGCCAACCTCAGGATGCATCGGGATGAGGAGAGAAAGATATACTATATAAACAAAAGCATTGTGACACAGCCATATGTGGTTCTTCCACAGACTGTTAGCATAAATTTGGAGGAACCCAATAGTATTACTTATAATTTTACATTCCAGTGCTCATGTTAGTCAGAATAGCACCAGTTGCACAGCTCCTGATGCACACAGAATGATGTCTTTTGGCACACTGACTTATTAGGGTCAGTGAAAAAAAAAGCTAATTAAATAAAAGTTTTAGATTCTAAAGTCCTTTTGATTGATGAAACATTCCTATCCCAGTGGGTGTGGCCACTGTAAAAGAGACCACACCTATTGAAAGAAATGGTTTGCAGTAAAACTAATGCCATTCACAGGCAAGAGGTCTTTCTGGATTGTGTTGATGAGAATAAAATTGATGTAAATCCTATACTCAGCAGACGAAATACCCAGCGGTGGAGGGAAGAACCATGTTCGTCTTTCCTGTTACAGATCCAGAATTAATGCCAAGCTGTTCGGGTGGTCAGACACTGCCTCTGAGCTTTGAAGCAAAACTGAAATGCCAGTAGAGAGCTTTAAAAAGGAAAGAAAAATCCAGAAAAAACTCAACTCGACCCCTCAACCATCACCAACCACCACCACCGTCATCATCTTGATCATCATGATCATCTGTGCAGCCAAGATGTAAAAGTGCTGCTCTCGCTAAGGTCTGGAGCTCATTACCACTGCGGCCTGCCAAGTTCGTCACTCCAGGAAGCCAGGGAGCGGAGTGTCTGAGCTGCTTCCACCGGACAGCCAGTGAGTGTGGAGTCAGCAGAACTCCCGGCTATGTTCTCCGCAAGATCAGCAGGAGAACTGGAACAAGTTACCGGTAGCCAGACTTCATTTTGGGTTTAAAAGGTGCTTTAAGGGAGTAGGCCTATGTGTGTGTGTGTGTGTGTGTGTGTGTGTGTGTGTGTGTGTCAGTGGCACAGTGTCAGGAACTTAAAATAGAACTGCTAAATTTCCTTATTTTATATAAATTACATACAAAATGTTTGTAGAAACCTGACCATAAAAATATGGTTTTAAACATAAAACCTTTAATAGGTTTTAAAGCTCTATAGCAGGAGATCTTCCACTACAACCCATGTAAAGCAGATCTTTACAGAGCTGGCTTTGTACACAGGAGCATCATCATGCTGGAACAGGATTGGATCTCCTAGTTCGAACGAAGGGAAAATTTCAATTGTGGGCCTCCAACGTTGTGAACCTAAAGGTTTACAGAAGAACTGCATAGAAAAGGCCAGGTGTCAATACTTTTGCACATCCGAATTGCAAAAACTATTGCTGTAAATCAAATCAAGTCCAAAAGCCGTGTAACGGATCCAATAGTGTTTCTTCAGAGATACTCATCTGCCGATTGTCAGAAAGAGAAGGTCAGTGTCCGGTGTTGTCTGAGCTCTGTCCCTCAGAGCCCTTATCTAAACTTATCCACATCTATCAATGTCCCCTGATGACGTCTTTCCTTCGGAGCGGCGCCCCGAAGCTACGCTCAACGCCCACCATCTGAGACACGCAACGCACAAGCCCCTCTCTCGGTTCCTTCGGTACAAAAGTCTTTAACTGCTGCTAAATAAGCAGCCGTCTGGCCAGGAACGATTGACTTTGGTCTGGTCACTCTTCACCACCGGCCATTTCCACTTTCTCATTTCTCTCTCTCTCACTATGCCAGAAGCTGTGTGTAAATTTAGACAGGACTGAAGGGACGATCAGGGTAAAGCTACTGCGGCTCACACATGGACTCACAGTGATTCTACACTTTGGTTTCATGTATACACAACCTTTTTTCTTTTCCCATCGGATGGAATTACACTGGGTGATTAAGAATAAAGTTTTTTTGATGAGACAATAATAAACATAAAGCAAGAACATTTGAGGTTACTTTAGAACTCTCTCCAAAATACATTTATTGTGACGTTCTTCAGTTCTACTTTAAAGTCATTCTGTTTTTCAGTCACTTTTACTGTATTGTTCTTGTGTAATGTTCTTTCTGTTTCACTGTGAAGTTCTTCAGTTCTTCTCAATGCTCTTCAGAAATGTTCTATAATGTTCTCCTGATTTACTGTAACTCTCTATCTGTTTCACTGTAATGTTCAGAAGTTCTACTTTAATGTTCTTATGTTATGTTCTAGTTTTCTACTGCAATGTTCTTCAGTTCTTTTGTAATGTTCTTCTGTAATGTTCTTTCAGTTTTGCTCTAATGTTCTTCAACTGTACTGTAATATTCTCATGTAATGTTTTACCATTCTACTGTAATGTTCTCCAGTTCTTTTGCAATGTTCTTATGTAATGTTCTACTTTTTTACTGTAATGTTCTTCAGTTCTACTGTAATGTTCTTCAGTTCAACTGTAATGTTCTTCTGTAATGTTCTTTTAAAATGTTCTTCAGCCCTACTGTAATGTTCTTCATTTCTACTGTAAAGTTCTTCATTTCTAGTGTTAAGTAATTCTGTTCTACTCAATGCTCTTCAGTAATGTTCTATAATGTTCTCCTGCTCAACTGTAACTCTCTTTCTGTTTTACTGTAATGTTCTTCAGTTCTACTATAATGGTTTTATGTTTTGTTCTGCTTTTCTGCTCTGATGTTCTTCAGTTCTACTGTAATGTTCTCCTGAAATGTTCTTCAGTTGTACTGTAATGTTCATCTATAATGTTCTCCTGAAATGTTCTTCAATTTTGCTCTAATGTTTTTTAACGGTACTGTAATATTTTCATGTAATGTTTTACCATTCTACTGTAATGTTCTTCAGTTCTTTTGCAATGTTCTTATGTAATGTTCTACTTTTTGACTGTAATGTTCTTCAGTTCTACTGTAATGTTCTTCAGTTCAACTGTAATGTTCTTCTGTAATGTTCTTTTGAAATGTTCTTCAGCCCTACTGTAATTTTCTTCATTTCTACTGTAAAGTTCTTAATTTCTACTGTTAAGTAATTCTGTTCTACTCAATGCTCTTCAGTAATGTTCAATAATGTTCTCCTGCTCAACTGTAACTCTCTTTCTGTTTTACTGTATGTTCTTCAGGTCTACTGTAATGTTCTATTGTAATGTTCTTGTATTACTGTAAACCTTTTATTTATTTATTTATTTATTTTTTATCATAGCCCAAGGCTGAGGCACTAAAATAATCAATAATCAATGATGAATCAATGATGAACCAGGCTCTGATCGGCTCTGATTATACTTTTCCAGCACCACTAACAGCCAAATGTATGAGAGCGAAAGGTGGTCACATTAGGTTAATCGATCAAAATCAATAAAAAAAAAAGCACATGGAGGATGAAAATTAGACTGACAGGGGAAATATATTTATGCAAATTATTAAGTTGAATGAAACCTGACTTCACCTTCACATTTCCGATAATTATAAAACAATAAAAAATAATTAAAATGATCAGGGTATTATTATATGTGTATGGAGAAAAGTGTATGAATTTTACATTGTTAAATATATATATATATATATATATAAACTGAGTAAATATGTCAGTGAAGCTCTCTAACTTTTGTCTCTTGCATCTTGTGTACAAACACACACACACACACACACACACACACACACACACACACACACACACGAGCTGGCACTAGGGCTGATTATCTCCGTCTGCATATTCAAACTCCATCTCTCTCAGATTTTTGGCAAGTGATGACGTGAGGAGGAGAGTGTCTGCTAATGAGAGGCTAGTCTGCGAGAGGCTCTAAATATTTTCACAGCTTATTTGGACATTTCTTGCCCGGTGGATGTGCAGGCTGCGCTTTGATGAGGTGAAGCGTCATTTGGCACGGCTTTCTCCCCGGTCTAGGGAGCTCCAATTCCTCACTTCGCACCTGTAGTGCGAATATTATGATTCACCTTAAACAGGAACGCTTAGCGTACACAAATTGACCCCAATTTAGGCTTAAACTCGCCTGACAACTGCAAAAGCTACTCTTTTGGTCCGGGCTAATGGGCCATTTAGGCTAATAGCTTTTCTGCGCATGACGGTGAATATGAACAGGGGGACTGTTTTTTTATGCTTCTGATGCTGTTCCTACTATTTTTTTTTTTCTAGCTCTACATCAAAACAGATGATTACTGTTTGCTTAAGTCTAATTTTAATCATCGAGTCAAGACCTTTTTGTGTTAAGAGGGAATTGTGATCGACTTGGAACATGACCAAAAAAAATTCACACACACACACACACACACACACACACACACACACACACACACACACACACACACACACACTCTCAAACACACACACACACACTCTCAAACACACACACACACTTGCTCCCCCACATGGTAAGGAAGCACAAGCGCCCATTAATACGCGGCTCATTGAAATGCGGCGACAGCTTCTTGGCTGCGGCTGGTTTTTTTCACTCTCTCTCTCTTTTTTTTTCCCCTTCGCTGCCTGACAGTCGTGGTCACCGCGTAGCAGACCTCACCTCCACTCGGGGCGAAGATAAATCCTGCGTGATTGATTGGAAGGGCTTTATATTCATTCATTAGCCGAGGCCCTGTCAGACAAGCCCTGGCAGGTACCTTCATGTTTCGCAGACTTTTCATCCCGGTGTGGTCTCGAGCTCGGAATCTACAGCTTATTAATGACATTTTAGACATTAATATTGCACGGATTAGGGATATCCTATCTCCTTTGTTCCCCTGACAAACCTTATACTGTTTTTTTTTTTTTCTTTTTTTTCGCTTTTCTTACGTCTCTCTATCTCACACTCTCCCTCTCCGTTCCCCTATATCCTTCTCCCCTCCATGTGCCCTCTTTTTCTTCTTCCTCTATTTTTGTCGCTGTCACTTGCTCTTTTTCCGAATGTCCTTTTTCCACTCTGCCTTCGAGGACAGGTCTAGTAATACAGTTTGAGCAGTGTGAAAAGGACCTATCATCATGCACATTATTACATTTTTATCCTTGTCTCCGCCGTAGCATTTCCCAGACTCCCCCCCCCCCCCCCCCCTTTTCCTCATGCACTCTTGACGCAGTCCAGATACCCCGGAGCGCATGAGCCCTTTTGCCGTGACCAATCCAGGAACGGCGGATTGGATAGGAGGGTCTGAGCCACCGACATCCGCGCTGATATATCCCAGATCAGCGCCTCACGCGTTTTTTAACCCCCTGCTGTCAGATAACGTCGGCATGCTGTGGCATTTGGAGGCTCGGTCGCGATGAGACGGAAGGCCACCGAGTCGGGCGGAGGAAACAACCCGCGGGTCTGATGTTGACATTTCTCAAAGTCGCACGACTGCTAAGCACGGCCTGTTCGAGCGCTCTGTTTATGCGAGACAGGGCCCAGTGTGAGAGGCAACACAGCCTGCCTCTCACAGCCACCAGCAGTCCACCACCCATACATTTTTATCCCACAATCTCTGAGCTATGCTTCATTTATTTATTTATCTATTTATTTATTTTACGGGATCAATCTTATCGAATTGTTCTATTTAAGGTCACTTGATGGCATGTCTACACTGACAAATACAACATACTTCACGATGAAGCTTTATCAATTCCAAGGTTTACAAAAACACACTCCTTCTATTAGCAAATGTGTTTTATAGTAACAAATCACACAAACACATGTGGTAAGATTTACTGATTTTAAATCTATGGAAGGTCTCCAGTGTACTTCTTTGTAATAGCAGGACATTCAGGACAAATTACTGTTTTTTTGATTATCTAAATAAATAAATAAATAAATATTAAATAAAATAAAAATAAATACATGTTATACATTTATAAAAAGAATGAAAGAAAGAAAGAAAGAAGGAAAGAAAGAAAGAAAGAAAGAAAAAAAGAAAAAAAGAAAGAAAGAAAAAAAGAAAGAAAGAAAGAAAGAAAGAAAGAAAGAAAGAAAGAAAGAAAGAGAAAGAAAATCCACCAAGCGTTAAATGCTACCATTGCCTTGGCATGTAATACTAACAATATCTTCATTGACGATGATGCTGGAAGTATGGTCTCCTGCTACGGTCTTCACTACAGATACCATTACAAACCATCAGCTTTTAACCATTAAACCATTATCGAATGGTTTCCGTTATGTAATATTGTTTACGTTGTTAAATCATGATACTCAAAATCAATTGAAACAAACCTACTGGAATCTATAGGCGTAATTGTCCCTGATGGTATCTAATGGTGTCGAATAGACACCATCATGTGATCTACAAGTTACCAGAGATGTTCTATTGGTCCATTATGTCTGCATTTTTTCAGGGTTGACATGCCAGCGATTCGTAGAAGGCTACAAATAACCAGAAACACCATTACAGTCTCCATTATAACATTGGTGTCACCTAAATGAGGACGGGTTCCCATTTGAGTCTGGTTTCTCTCAAGGTTTCCTCCTCATACCATCTAAAGGAGTTCTTTCCACAGTCGCCCCCAGGCTGCTCATCAGGGGGTAAATACACATAATTCACTTATATATAAATGTTTTGTTACAATTCCCATTACAACCATTAAAACATTACAAATTCTATTAGGTTTCAACAGTTTCATTATTATTTTTTAATTAAAGCAGTCCTCAAGCTAGCTAAGATAAGGAGCTGGAGTGGAGCATGTGTAGGTTCTAGTTCATAGAAAACAGGATCATATTTTTTATCCATAAAACAAGTTGGTTCTTGTTCTCACGTATGTAACAGCGTTGTTGTTGTTTAACCCTGAAGTCAGAACTCATCAATTGAAACATAAATAAAAGGTTTATCCCTGATAGGTCCAAAGCACCGACACTGAAGACTTTGGATCCAAAGTTCAGTGTCTTATCCACTAAGCTACCACTTTCCATCACACATCCCAGGTAAGCTGAGGTCATGCCATGATACAGAATCCCTGGACATAGAAGGGGTTAAGGGCCTTGCTCAAGGGCCCAAGAGTGGCAGGATGAGTGTCATATTGGGGCTCGATCCTCTGATCTTCTGATCTGTAACTCAAAGCCTTAATCACTAAACTACCACTTCCCTATTCTACACTGAACACTACACACTTTATACATACTTCTGTTTCTTGCATTTACACTGTTATAACTGTAAATCTTGGATGTATATCTTGTGCATTTTTCTTTTACGTCCTTATAATTTATGTCTTAAGCTGCTGGAGGATTCCCAAATTCCCTTGTGTATGTATATATGACAATAAACCACTGAATCTTGACTCTGAATCAACGCAACCAAGGAACAAACAGACTTTACACAAGACGACATAAAGTGCATGAGTGCAACAAAACAACACAATAAATTTGTAACAATGATATGCCGACTAGTACAGAGAATAAATTGTCTATATAATTATAAATATTGCACATGTAAATGTTTAGGGATTATCATTCCCCCAAATGAGGATGGGTTCCCCTTTTGAGTCTGGTTCCTCTCAAGGTTTCTTCCTCATAACATCTAAGGGAGTTTTTCCTTGCCACAGTCGCCACGGCTGCTCATCAGGGACAAATTCACACCGTTCACCTTCACTGTTGATTTCTGTAAAGTTGCTTTGAGACAATGTCTGTTGTGAAAAGCGCTATACAAATAAACTTGACTTGACTTGACTTGACTTGATTTAGCCGCACTTATTTGTGATCAAAATTCCATTAAAAACATTTGAATGTGTGTGTGTGTGTGTGTGTGTGTGTGTGTGTGTGTGTGTGTGTGTGTGTGTGTGTGTGTGTATGTGTTGGTCCAGTCCAGTCACATAAAGAATCTGACGGCTTGTGAGGGAAAACTGTGAACACTTCAGCACCTGCTTATTATAATATCTTTTCTGACAGTCCTGAATGTTAGGAAACTAATGCTCAGGATTCTCAAAAGCTAAAAGATTAGCGGTTAAAAACGTGAAATTATCTTTCGAGTTATACTGACATTTCTTTAGTAATAAATTCAAAAATATTTGAGATGAAAGTTAATATTCGTGATGGTTTTACGTTATTTATGCGGTCACGGCACCTTTGTGTTATCTGTACGAAGGACTACATGTTAGCTAGCAATCGCCAAATCGCGAAACACTCTAGTTGCGCTTCGTGATCGAGCACTTAGGCGTCTGAAAGACTTCTGCAACACACACAATTCAAGTTATTCCTATGCATTAGCTAGTGCATAAGTATCTTTGTCTATGAAATCTTCTTTCGATCCTTATTTGCCTCCTGAATCCTCTAGAATTCCTAAAGTCTGTCCTTAAATTCCTCCCTTTCCACCACTTCTGAAAGACAGCTAGTGAAGAGTCTCTTTCGCTTAATGGTGTGACTTTGACTCTTTTCCAGAAGAGCTTAGCCCGCACTTGACAACACCACCTCCCTCTTGAGGAAAGACGGGCCCGATATAGCTGTCCGTCCTTATAGAGAGCCCTTGCCAAAGCCACGTTTATTAGCATTAAAAAATCCTCCTCGACTTCTCAGCCAAAGATTAGTGGCTTTTTTCCACGTATTCTCCCTCCTGGTCCATATGGAAACAGTTCTCCTCGTCCCAGAATCACCCCTCCTCCGTTCCCCTGTTCTCGTGCCTCCTGCTCTTTCAAGATTACTGGCAATGGCAACTTCAAAAATGGCTTCAGATCCCCATGCCGCTCGCACACCGGAGCTGAAATGTCTGGCTGTCTGTGGTACGTGGTGGCCAGGCGAGCACCCTGAAGTCAGCAGGTGGCCACATGAGAGAGAAAAAAAAGACAAAGCTGCTGGAAGGTTACAGCAGTTCGGGTGCGAATCTTACACTCGCACAAGCTGGAAAATCTGGTTTGAATTTGGTTCGGCGTGAACGCTGGTCCCGTGTGTCACTTCGGCTGAGGTTGTAAATGCACATTTTTATAGACACTTCTTTGCTTGGAGCACATCTGTCCCTTTTTTTTAGTATCAGGGCTGTTATAAGGGTTAGGACTCAAAAAAAAGGAGGAAAAAAACCCCACACACACTTCAGACAACATTTAAGGTTTGAAGGGGGGGAAAAGAAATCCTGATGGTTCAGGTGAGAATTTTTTTTGCCGTCTTGCTGGTTGCCCTCTACTGGCAATAGCACTCACATGCACCTTAGTTACGTCTTCAACCCACTCAAGATGCCAAGAAAGCCATGAAATATTTAACGGATCTCACAGCTTTAAAGCATCGTACGTTTTGACTGGAATAAATAACTCATCCCCTCACACTCAGAGTTCAGGCCTATTAATTAGCAGCGATGTGCTCTGCATGGGTTTACCTGCGCTCGGTGCTGTTAATGCTTCCCCCTTTGACCGGGGTGCAGCTCCTCGTACGCCTCTACGGGGACGTGCTCTAATTAATCCTCTGTTACTGTTGTAATGGTGCCTTCCTGAGGGAGAGCCGGGCTAAGCGCAGAAATATTCTTTCATTCTTCCATTGTAAACAACAGCTCATCTGTGGAGGGTGGAGGAGGAGGAGCGAGAGGAGATGGGGAGGGGATTCAGAATTATTTAAAGTAGAAAAAATAATAATATTCATAATAATAAAAAGAAGAAAAAGAAATAAGACATTTGAACTTTACTTTTTAAGTAAAAATATATAATTATTCTTATTATTCTAATTTTTATTACTTTTATTAATCTCTTGCATTACTATAGAAATTCTCCATTTCTATAGTAATGGTCACCAATTTCTGTAATAATTGAAACACACACACACACAAACACGTAAATGCATATGTATGTATATTTAAATATCCCTGCATAAAATTCATTACTCATCCACAAAGTTTTCCACATTGTGACCAAAACGAAAAGTCGTATCACAAAATACACCAAAATCAGCTTTCTCTCAGTTTTTACGTTCAAGGATGTCTGACAACTGTCAAGAAAGTCTGAAAAAAATAATAATAATAACTTGTCGTTATTATCTCCCTGAATCACACAACTTCGAGCTCTCCTCTCACGTCTAACAAAGGCAGACGGTGGCGTCTGCCGCCTGCAATTTTCTCTCCATTAAGCCTAACAATAGTGAATAAGGTGAATATGCTCCTGCTTCTCTGAGACCTTGGTGGGAGCCAAAATCCAGAAAACAATCAACAGCTGCGCACGGGGAAACAAACAGCGCTTTCTGGCCTTGCTTTCTCTCCTGCCTCAGTGACCTTCAGTTCAAAGGCCTCTGAAAAAGGAAGCCGATGTCATGTGCTGCTCGCTATCTGAGATAACAACAATGCCAAGATAACAATAATACACCCGCGAGGTCGGAACTTCACACCTCGAGTGCTGCTTATGAGACACTGCGAATCCTTTAGTCGGTTCCTTTCAGGAAATAAAACTACTTCTACTAATAATAATAATAATATCAATAATAATTAGCCCCCCCACTGAGAATCTAATTAGACAGTAACTGATCATGTATTCAACTCTCACCCCAGGAAAAATGTCCAGCTCCCAAATTCATAAACGGTAGCCCCGTCACCAGACCCCACAGCATCTTCTTTCTATGTTTTTTTTTTTTTTTTTCTCTTTCCTTTTCTTTCCAATCAAAACTCAACAATGAAATAAGACTCTTACTGAAATACTTGCACAGATTAAATACAACCGGCGCCGTTCCACGGATTTAACCACAATACTTACAGAGATTAATTTTAGGCCCTTTCGCAAATTTAGATTCTCGTCCCCACCCCACCCCCCAACAGGGCTCTGCTTCAACGTCTTGACAAAATACCAAATTTCTTTTTTTTTTTTGGATTAAACTTTTTATTACTTAATTCTCACACACACACACACACACACACACACACACACACACACACACACACACACACACACACACACACACACATAATGCAACACTGGAATAACAAAGGAGGGGAAAGGGAGAATATTTTTCTAGGATTTAATTGGGAAAAAACATCTGAGTTGATCTGTGAATAATAATAATAATAATAATAATAATAATAATAATAATAATAATAATAATAATAATAATAAGGATTATTATTCATTCATTCATTAATTTTTCTCCCGCTTATCCGTAATTCGGGTCGCGGGGGCAGCAGTCTAAGCAGGCCCCCGCCTTCGACTGCTGCCCAATCCTCACAGCACTGTCCCTTATGGTCCCTCCTGCAGGTGGTGAGCCCACGGGAAGGAGGATTATTATTATTATTATTATTATTTTATTAAAATATTAAATATAATTTTTGTATCTTTTTGTATTATTATTATTATTATTATTTTTTTTTACTTTTATAATAAAAAGAAAAAATAAGCCTTCCATAAACATTTTGAACTAGGAGACCTGAACCTGTTCCAGCATGACAATGCCCCTGTGTACAAAGTCAGCTCCAAGGGTGGAGTGGAAGATCCCCTGATATAGATCTAGGATCTATAAAGGCCTATGGAACACCTTTGGGATGAATGTGAACACTAACTGCACCCCAGGCCTAAATGAACACCCTTCGATATCCAATTTAACATCTTCCCAGAAGAGTTTTTTATAACAGCAAATGGAGAATAAATGTGGAATGGGATGTTCAAAAAGCACATACACATCTAATGCTCGGGTGTCCACAAACTTTGTGTATTTGCAAACCGCATTCACATTGAAGTGCTTGTGAACAGATGTCACAATATTCCTTCCATCGCAGGAATCTGAGAAAGGGATAAAGAAGCAAAAAGGAGAAAGGGAACCTGGTGAAGAAGAAGGATCCGGATGATGGGACAAACAATTGCGACAACACTGACACGAAATGCGGGCCAGGGAGAGGTGATGAGCAAACAGGCTGCAGCAGCTGTGCAGCATCATGAGACAAAACGGACACAAAACTGCATTTGGCAGTTACACTGAGCGCAATATGGCCACACACACACACACACACACACACACACACACACACACACACACACACACACACACACACACACATACTCAAACAGAAACCCCTGAGTATCATCATCTCCACACGTGTCGGTGCAGGACAGTGGCCCGGGATCACAGGAGTCCTCCGCAGCTGGCAGACAGACAGACAGAGAGAGAGAGAGAGAGAGAGAGAGAGAGAGAGAGAGAGAGAGAGAGAGAGAGAGAAAAGAGGAAAAAAAAGAAAGAGAGAGAGTAATCCCTTGAAAAGATGCTGTGTGTATTATTTTGTTCAGCTTGGCCAGACCGTCTCTTGTATAGCCTCGAGCGGCTTGGGGATGTTGTCAAATGGGCCTCATGTTCTTTTGAGCATGAAAGATGAAACAAAAAAAAATGGCACATCTGCAGCAGGCGTTTGTCGATGAAAAAGAAGGAGAGAGGGTAAAGGATAGAAAGGAATCCCCGGATTATTGTTTTAGACTTTGTTCACACAGCAGGACAACCAAACTTAGTGGACCCTAAAGAAATAATATCCATTGGATCAAAATGGGCTTAGTGAGGGTTGCCAGGTGTGGGTTTAACCCCCCATTGGAGTTGACTAAAAGGTTGGACATTTTTTTGTGTACATTATATTAAATTATTAAATGAATGACAAATAAATAAGCTGATACAGAAACATGTCAGAGTGCTATGTGATTGCACAGTTTATTTATTTTGTTAACTTTAACCTAACAAATTATTTCAAGATCATTGTCAATATTTGTCATTTTTAACTTCTAAAAAAGAAATCAATCTTAGTGATGGGTTGTGGAAGGTACTGCATTTTAAAGCCAAGTTAATATGGGATAATATAAAATATATATATATATATAAATGTAATATCCTGATAGAGTAGTAACTCAAAACAACTAACTGCAATATTTAATCATTTTTAACTAAATTAATTGCTATAGTGAGTTAAAGACTTAATTTTGACATTAAACAGTAAAATTTATATCGAGGGATCTAATTTGCTCTCATTTACAAACTTTTTGGTATCTGTCAATCAACCAATCAACAAACAAATAAATATTTCTTTGATGTAAAATTACAAGGATTTATGTAAATGACTGATATGCAGGGAGTGCAAACTTTTGCACTGGAATGTACAAATGCACATATTGGCCAAAGACACAAAGCTAGGGCTAAAAAAAACCCACACATGCTTAAGCCACGCCCACTTTATGTTTCCAATGCATCTGTATGTAAGCGCTAATGAACTATCCGCACAATTCAGTAGCCGCGATTAAGCTTATATTGTATTCATATTCATATAATGTACTTTTCCGTTATAATCTACTACTACCACAGCATACACTTTCATCTATTTATTTATTTATTTTAACGTTTACTTAATATGGTAATGGAACCCGCTCGGCATGTCAGGTTGATGAGGCTAATCAGTGAACGACCGAGACGAGACGAGACAAGACGAGGCCGGTACGTGGCGGCCGCAAGCCGTCTGCACAACATGATGAGAACAATATGGGGAGTGTTCTCCTCAAGCAGCCCTCTCTGGTCTTCTGTCTGTCTGGAGAGGAGGGCAAAGTCAGGGCTACGACATGAAAAGGTGGGAGTCTTGCTGCTCGGCAGGGAGAATCAGCAGGGTGTGTGTGTGTCAGAGGGAGTGGGGCGAGAGCTGGAAGAGGTGTGATCGCTGGCAAGATGGCAGTCAAAGCAGCAGATCTCACCTATTACGGCCACAGATTGAGGGGGGATCGGAGTGTAATTGATATCATTATATTCAAAGCTAATTAGACGGGGAATCAACTGAGGCTTCAACCTCTTGCCCAATTACGATTTGTTTTTATTTCCATTGAATAATAAAGAAATATCACGTCTTATTGTTCTTTATCAAAGCATCTTGTTAGAAGGTCGAAACAGCATGATGTAGCTGTTGTGAGAATGCAAGCATCTGTTGTGTTTGCAGCATGAAATGTGCATCAAAAAACTCGAGTTATTTGCTGAAACTGCTTCGCAAGTCTTGAGTCCTTTCCCCTTGAGTGAATTGACTCCATGTAAAGGTGGTAAGGAACCTAAGTCTGGACAGGTCTGGGGATTATTCTTTTTTTTTTTTGCTTCGATTAGTTTAACCCAGATTTGATATTGTGAAATGTGGTGAGAGTAGGGAGCAGGTGGAGAAGAGCCTGGAGAGCAGAGCTGTAGAGAAGGGGAATGAAAGTCAGTAGGAGTAAGACCTAGTACGTGTGTGTGAATGAGAGGGAGGGCAGTTTGAGCGGTGCGGTTGCAGGGAGAAGAGGTGGAGAAGGTGGAGGAGGTCAGGTGCCTGGGGGTCAACAGTGCAAAGTAATGAAGAGTGTGTTAGAGAAGTGAAGAAAAGAGTGCGGGCAGGGTGGAGTGGGTAAAGAAGACTGATAACAGGAGTGATCTGTGATAGAAGAGTATCTGTGAGAGTGAAAAGGAAAGCTTAAAGGACTGTGGTGAGACCTTAGATGTTGTATGGTTTAGAGACAGTGGCATTGAGTAAAACACAGAAGGTGGAGCTGGAGGTAGCAGAGCTGAAGATGTTGAGGTTTTCGATGGGACTGACGACGATGGACAGGATTAGAAATGAGTTTATTAGAGGGACAGTGCATGTAGGACGTTTTGGTGACAAGGTGAGAGAGGCGAGATTGAGATGGTTTGGACAGGTGCAGAGGAGGGACATGGGGTATATCAGTAGGAGACCAAAGAGGAGGTTTATGGATGTGGTGAAGGAAGACATGCAGGTAGTTGGGTTGAAAGAGGCAGTTGTAGAGGACAAGGGAGTTTAGAGACAGATGATCCGCTGTGGCGACCACTAATGGGAGCAGCTGAAAGAATAAGAACAAGTTTAATTAATACTCAATTATTAACCAGGATGAATCACAATGTCATACTCTGGTACGGACTCTCATACCATCAAATGAGATCTTGGAATGAGATCTGGATCCACCACAACACTGCAATTTTAATTTCAAATCTTGAGGTAGCTGCTCAAATGCTATGCTGCTTTTTCTGTGTTCACAGGCAGAACCTCGACAACCACAAAGGTACCTATAAGGAAATGGTATAAGGGAGGCCTTGATTGAAGCATACAACATGGTTTTGCCATGATACCATAGACTAATGACTTGCTAACCTAAAAATGTTATTAGGTTCAACCAAATAAAGTTTTAATAACCAGTAACTTAAATTATATGGACAAAAGTATTGGGACACCTGACCTTTCCTACCATATGTGGTTCTTCTCCAAACTGTTACCACAAGCTGAAGGCACACAATTGTATAAGACTTCTTAGGATGTGGTAAACCTTTTGGAAACTCAAACCTGTTCCAGCATGGCAATGACCCTGTGTACAAAGTGGTTTGTATGGTTTGTATAGTTTGGACCTCAAACCTAGTGAACACCTTTGGGATGAATTGGAACCTTGGCTTCACCAGAGGCCTCCTCACCTCACCTACATCAGTACCTGACTTTACTAACACCCTTGTGGCTGATAAACACAAATGTCCCCAAGCAAAAAAAATCTAGAGCATCATCTTCCTGGAAGAGTGGAGAGAAATATAAGAGCAAATTGGAATTAAATGTGGAACCTTAGAAACCTTGCAATCAGTAGCCCAAGGCCCGTATAACTGAGCTTCCACTGTTGCAACACTTGTTCACCATTTTGACCAACACTATTATTTACAGACTTCCTGCTGCTTCTCAGCTGATGCACAGGCTTATGGAACATGTAGGATAGCAAAGGATACATGTCAGCCAGATAAAGAGATCTCTGAGAGCAGAATCTGATGTGAACATGACTTGTTGGCTCTGATACAGAACTGTTGTGCAAAACTTGTTCCATTTGACATCATTTACTCTAAAACCAGAACTGTAAATGCTGCTTATTTTCGGTAGAACCCAACAAATTCGAGAGAGAGTTCTCTGTAAGATATCCAAAAAAACCTTTTAGGTACAGCATGAATATTGCCAGTCAATGATCCAAATCTGTTCTGGGATTCAATGTAAAACAAGAAAGGTGATATAAAACCATAATGAAGGTCCACTTTTGGCTAAAACGTGTAGCGTGAATGTGGCTGTACAGTGTTAATGCAAAGAACACATTTGTGTAAAAAGATAATAATCCAAGCTACATTTGACCTTCACGTTTGTTTTGCGGTTGCATTCAACAGGTCAGAAGAAGATATTTTTTTTTATGGTTGGTTTAACATCAAGATTGTAGAGTGTGAACCCTAGTGTGCATTCCCAAGTTTTAGTTCTACCAGGAAATTGTTTAAAAATCAGTCATAATGTGTGTAAAAGAGTTACAAAAAAAAAAAAAAAAATATATATATATATATATATATATATATATATATATATATATATATATATATATATATATATATATATATATATACTGTTAAGAGATTTAATGTAAAAAAAAAAGAAAACAAGTAAAATCCAAGCATACACCACTGCATAGCCACAATTTATTTTCCTCCTTATGACTAGCACATGATAGGATGGTGTGGGTTCTGAAGATTCTCGTATGGTCTAATCCTGGAGTAGAGGCAGCTGTGAAGATGCCTACATAGATGGAAACACTAGCTCCAGGGGGCTCTTCTAATCTTCCCAGGCCATCCAATTAGCGTTTGTCCGATTAAAAGCTGCCCCCCTTGTGTTTTTGCGGCCGATGGCGCAGTCACCTGGGCCCAGCGGACAGCTGCGGATGATGAATTGTTCATTTGTTCTCGTCTCGCTGGGGAAGGCCCCCGGGCCATTACACAGCACGGCATATGCAGCGCAATTTTAAAGCGAGCCCATCTCCGATTCAGATCAGAGCCGGAGCTGCTGATTTGATGTGCTTTGGAAAAAGGGGGAGGAGGTCAGACGGGGTCAAAACTCAGGCCTTTGGCCCAGAGCTTCAGCCTGGGAAAAGACACTGACTTCCCCTCCCTCCCTTTCCTCCATCTATTGCACCAGAAACACACATATTCCCTCTGTCACCATTGACCCGATACACAGAGAACAAAGATAAGGCCTGCAATTACTGTGGATTGCAATCACAGAGAAAGAGGCATGACGGGTGGGCCTTGGCCATGTTGTCCAGGTAAACAATCACATTTATTTTACTTTAATGCTCCACAAATGTGTTTCAAATAAGCAGAAATACACAAATGTGACCCCATTTTATTGGTTATAAACCTAGCTAGCTGCTGGTGGCTACAGGTCACTTCATTTGGTTTCTTTGTTTAGAAATATTATACAATTTACCAATTTAAATTAATAGATCCCCCAACACGTCTACATACACCAACTTTGACTATGGTTGACCGTAGTTTGATGAAAATATGAAGAGTTATGGTATACAGAATAGCAGAGTAGCTTCACCTCTCATATCTTCTGGTTTGTGTCATTAGTTTTCTTGTCATGTGACTCCAATAATTATTGCAACAATAATATTGAGATTTGGACCAAAAAAAACGGATCTATTGCGGTGTGTAGCGTCTATGGTAGTCACGTGATCAAAAGATTGAACGACTAATACAAGAAATGTTTTGATCAGTAATAACCAGGCAGGCACACCTGCATTTCTACCCTTAATTATCAGGAATTATTTTTAAGATATCCAAATAAAATTAATAATTAAATGTACACAATTTACCAGCTGCCCCAGTTATAATTGCTCAGCTCATGTCTGTATTTGGTTGGATTGCAAATGAGCTATGAGATTTTACAGAGAAGTAATGCATGTCTACCTCAAAAGCTACACAAACTTATTTCAAGAGACGTTCATCCATATTTGCACAACTGAAGCTCAAAGACTTCGAAATGGAGCTGCAGCATCATCTGTATTGATTTAGTGTATCCTTAAAGCCAGTTGAGTTGTTAATGAAAATTGGGGAGAAAAGCTAATGTAAGAAGGGTGAATTTTTTTTTTCATGCTTGATCTGCTGGAGCACTTGTCAAGAGGTTAAGGTGAAGGCCAATCTAACTAGAGAGCAGCTCGGATTAAAGTCTTTGAGATATGGATCTGAGGCCTCTCTGGCTCTGAGTACTGGGCTTAAGTATCATATCCGTGGACAGACAGATCAATACTCTGTCTTTCTTTCTTTCTTTCTTTCTTTCTTTCTTTCTTTCTTTCTTTCTTTCTTTCTTTCTTTCTATAGAGTCCCTCTCTCTCTCTCTCTCTTTCTTGCAAGGAATGCCCTCTTTTACTCTCTCTATCTAGCTATCTAACTCTATCTTTTTATAAATCTTACTACCAAACTCTAATGCTGATTAAACATACATTTGTCCAATGAGACTTTAGATTTGGCTGCTGACTCTCAAACACTTCGAACAGCCAAAAGTCAGTCGTAACGAGTCAGAACATCGTAATAGCGCTCGCCACGTGACTCGGCCAAAGAAAAAACCTCGTCATGCAAAACTGCTCATTACTTCTGTCACAAGCACGATGTGCATTACAAGTGTGATCTGTGCATGTCATGTATAACAAGCTGCGTATCAGGGCTGCGATCGCCAGCCGTCAAGCTTTAAAGGCCATCATGAAGCCGTGAGTCCATAACACTCGTGAAACCACAGCTGGAATAAACACGAGCGTAAAAAACACTGTTTGCTGCAGTGTTTGCTAAAGTAGACGCTTTATAGCAAGCCTGTAACATGACAGGACAGGATGAAGAGATGAAGCTACATGTTGGATAATGAGGGACAGAAGATTTCCTAAATGTCTCGTGTTCCTCAAGGTTTAAGAAAATTTAATGGAGATACAAGACATGAAAAAAACACCAATCTCTCGTGTTAGCTAAGCAGCTAAGTTACATGCTAATAAATATAATGCTGATAAAAGCATAAAATATAGTATCTGAGCAAATGTATTCTGTTACTGTACTTCAGTTATGTTTTGGCTTCTTTCTGGTTCTAATGAGTATCAAAAATATAAGCATCTTTTCTCTTTATTCAACAGTATTTATGATTCAATAGATGTACTTTTTACTTCTCTATATTTTAACTGACAATAAGCCAAAAAAAGTTTTGTTGAAAGCTGAGACTAAAAGATGCAGTCAGCCCTGAATATTTGGTTTTACTTTTTTATTTACTTACATTTCATTTGTCTATAGAATACTAACAATTCATCTACTTTGTGACATGATGCTGTCATTTTATTTGTTAATTATTAAAGATTCCTTACTGATTGCTTTTTGTGTTGATGGTTAATATATTGTTGAGGTGTACAATTTTATTACTATTTTAGGAAACACAACTTCGCAAATCGATTGGTTTTGGCTTTTCACTAACGTGTGTCTTAGTGTTGAGGACGAGTGCATCGTTGAGCCTACGTGCAGTATGAGTCAAATACTCAAGTACTGCTCAAATCTGATACTCGAATCATTTTACGTAAGTCTTACTGAAAGTTTTACTGATACAAAACAGACGTGGACATTTATGGCTCACTGATCACTTTGTTAGAAACATCTTTACACACACAAAGTCATCTAAAGCCTAAATATCAGATGAAAATGAGAAGTTGATGAGAAGGCTAATGTAACTCGAATAAGCGTTCTTTACAAACGTGGTGAGCAAAAAAGAATCACAAATCAGCAACAGGAATCCGTGAGTAAACTGCTTAACTGAAGATGAGATGTTTCAAAACAATTAGTTTATTAGCACCTGGAATACTTGACTGAAACATATGCAGATATGGAGCAATGCTGAAAGTAAGTAAAAGTACCCTTGATGCCTAGTGTGCTTCTTTTCAAGTGTACACTTCGCTAAAACTACGATTGTATTCGTGAAAAATCGTTTTTTTGTGAGTGAGCGAGCCGTCGAGAAAGTGTGTGGTGTGTGAGAGAGAGAGAGAGGCGGCAAGTCGAGTGTGTGAGGATGTGAGGAAGAGAAAAGAGGAGAAGTGTATGTCTGAAAAAGAGAAAGTGTGTGTGCCAGAAAGAGAGTGAGAGTGTGTGAGATTGAGAGAGATCTAAACCTCCCACAAAGTCTCTTTCATTGTGTGATCTTGTGGGTCGTCATTCAAATTCAATTTCATGCTCTGAGTCAAAAATGCTGTTTGGCAGCGATGTGAGAGAGGGACATAGTGATACAGCGAGAGAGAAAGAGAGAGAGAGAGAGAGAGAGAGGGGGGGGGGGGGATCAGAGTAATAATATGTGGACTAGCTCCCTCCTCTCCTCTCTTCTCCTCTCGTCTCATCCCGACTCTTCTCTCCTTGGAACCAAACTTGCTCCTCGGGTAAAATTCAGAGGAACAATAACTGTCTTTCTTGGCTGCTTGTTTTTACTTATGGAGCGATGTAATGTTTCTAATGAATCGACACCGAGCCTATGATGTCACTCGAGACGCATTCGGTCCTGACCAAAATCTGAGCAGCTGCTTTAAATAGACCTGATCAGTCTGTGCTTTGTCTTTTCTCTCTCTCTCTCTCTCTCTCTCTCTCTCTCTCTCTCTCTCTCTCTCTCTCTCTCTCTCTCTCTCTCTCTCCTGCTTAATCACACTGCTTTTATCAGTTTTCTGTTACATTTCCAGCACTTGGCTGCCAGCAGATCATCAGAACACTGCTGTAAACTGTAAAGCAATGTATAGGAGGAGATCTTTAACATTTCCATGATTTACAGAAATCTACGTTTTTACTTCATACACCAGAGCCACGTTTATTTCTAAATACGGTCCCTTACAGTTAGATTTACGGTGTCTGCCAGATGCCCCTATACAAAAGTTTTTCTTATCCCCCTTAAAAAGTGCTTGGAAATCTCTATGAAAAAAACATATATCCTTATTCTGGTTCATAAGATCACGCAAAATACAACCAGTCTAAAAACATGTGAGGGAATACTATACATGGTGTAGGAGACCTAATGGTTTGGGGTTGCTTTAGACTTGGTTCTTTGAATCTCGTTTATCAAAATGAACAAATGTTTTTGGTCATTTAGTTCATTTGATCAGAAATAAATTAAAATGTTGCATTTGGAATGAGCAGATCCTCCAACACGCCTACACACCAATTGCGACTCTAAAATGATATATGTGTATATAACCGCAAAGCATCTATGGGTAGTCACGTGACAAAAAAAATAACGATTTGGACCACAGATAAACTACTCGATTCGGTTTTGTGTACATAACCTGCGGAGATTTTGCGTTGCTTTGCTCGTGCGCGTCCATTAGAAAACGAACGAATCACTCTTTGAGACGACTCCTTCTCCGGAGTCATTTAAATGACTCGTTTAAAATGAAATGAATCGTTCAAGAACAGCTGATCACTAGAAACTAGAAACGATAAACTAACCAACATGGCTACCATTCCATACTTCAGCACCATGCTGGAGTGATATCTATCATGGAATGGCCTGTTCAGTCACCGCACCTAAATCCTACTGATCTGCTCTGAGGTGGACTGGATTACAATGTCAAGAAACGAGTGAAGAACGACTTTGGCTTTTTTTTTTTTACAAGTTTTACAAGAAGTATTTCACCTGAATGTGTTGGAGAAAAGAACTGTCCGGATGCAGCAAAGTGGGAGGCAGAAGGCTACCGATCAGTTTTTGTCCTTGTAAGCAAATATTACAGTGTTTTAACTCAGGACGTTTTGTAGCGTAGCAATGGGACAACTTAAGAAGGTTAAAAGCAAGTCGATGGATTAATTGCAGGGGCCATATGTTCCTCAGAAGCAAACCAGCTAAGTGCAAGGGTGTACAAGTCCAGTCTTGTGTTGACAAAAAGACTGAACAAGCACCTGTGGCCTGTATGGATAGAAAAGGATGAATTCTTCTGATGTTGTGAAGGAGAAATGGACATGAGCGTGCCAGATAATGAAGGTATAAAGACAACAGGTTCTTTCGGATCACCACAGGGGTGAATCTTAAACATAGATATGCATATATATATGAAATAGATAACTACCGTCAGGCGGTCACAAAGACGCAAAGATCACGAAGGAGAAAAAAAAAAAAAAAAAAACGAACACTGGTGAGAATTGAATTTTAATTAGCTTTAGTAACTGATAATGATGACATCATACCTGTCAAGTTGGGAGGATGGTAACAGCAACTTCATGACGTCGACTATCTTTCCCCATAAAAGCACAACCCCAAGGTGTTTTACTACTTCCTTACACACTAATAACAATAAGAGCGATAGGAACATCTGTAGGTGGCGTTTATCTCAAAACGGAGCAGTTACACACTCATATTTTACAACAACAAGTACAACAATAGCTTTATTCTCCGGTTTCAACCTGAGGTGCCAGAAACACCCATCCAGAGAATCAGGATTAAGAAAAGAAAGAAAGGGGAAAAAAAACTGAATTTATTAGGAACATTCAAAATGATCCCTATTCCCCCCACTTAAACCAGCGAGGCTTATTAGCAGCTCAGGAGGTAAAGATGTTAAAAAAAAGTGTGATGAAAGTTTGAAAAAGGCTCGCAGGAATAAAGCAGCTTTTAGAAGCAAGAGCACAGCGAGAATCCACTTTAAGTGGAGGCACCGTCTAGTTACGCTCCCTTCAGAACCTATTGAACGCCGCGCCTAATAAAAAATGAAAGCATTACACTGGGCTATAATTATGTTTTCACATATGGAGCACCAGGCTTATGATGTGGCTTTTTTTTTTATATGAAAAGGTGCAGTTGCTTCAGTGCATACCATGCATTGTTTATTATATGTACAGTGCACGTTATTTGTCGGCGCTGCGACGAGGGAAATGTATCGACTGCGTGTTTTAAATCCGTTTGAAAACTGTTCAATAACGTACGTAGGGACGATGCAAAGAGACGCATATACTAGAGCCGTTCGGTCCAATGTAGGTACACTTCAACAAACAATTATTGGGGATTCGATAGTTTGATTTTCTCATTCGGGATCATTTAGAACATAGAAGTGTACATTTAGTACCTCATTAAACGCTTTTCATCCACAAAACATGTCCTGCCTTGCCTTCAAACCAACCATCGTGCCTGAAAACCACAAGCAAAACGCAATCAATCAACAAAAAAGTTAATAATAATAAAACATAATTCCAATTGGATGCCTATGAGTGGTGGTGCTTGGCCCCCTAATGCGATTAATAAAAAATAAATAAATAAATAATAAAAAATAATAATAAATAAATAAATAAATAAATAAATAAATAAATAAATAAATAAATAAATAAATAAATACCAGATATGTTTTATTATTTAAATGAGATCAAATGTAACATAACAAAGTTAATCAAATATGAAAAATATTTTAATTAATAATAAAAAATATTTCAAAGTCAAGAATTATTTATTATTCTAAAAAACTCTAAAAAAAAAATAGACTTGAGTGTAAATCATTAAACATAAAGGAATTTATTCCTCCTTAAATCAAGTGAGATTCCTAAGATTTCTTTTATTAGGTATACCTATAAAATCCTTTTCTATGATTAAATCCGTAATTTTTTACATCAACACTGTCAATGAAAAACACTGATGTATATAATAATCGAGCTCAGTTCACTAAAGGTTTATTTGCCCTTGTTTCTCCTCCACATCAGCATATCTGGACGGTAGGAATAACTGGTGGAGGAGTGATCTGTTTATGTGTTTGATATCCATATAAATTCAAGGAA
This sequence comes from Silurus aristotelis, assembly GCF_946808225.1. Classification (NCBI taxonomy): domain Eukaryota; kingdom Metazoa; phylum Chordata; class Actinopteri; order Siluriformes; family Siluridae; genus Silurus; species Silurus aristotelis. The sequence goes on from NC_139582.1 coordinate 17,637,917, forward strand.
TATTTACACGAGGAGTCAAAGCACACATGTGAAACGTCTGAGGAGTAGCTGCTTGGCGAGGCTCTGATCTGTTTTCATGGCGTGTTGATTAGGGGCTAGACAGTGAAAGTTATTTCACACAGTTTTAAAAGCACATATTTTAGCACTGGGTGAGAAAAAAAAGGAGGCTGCTTCTAAAAGGAGAACAGACAAGAGTGAATTTCTGCATGACCAAACTTGTTAGATGTGCTGTATGCTTTTTATTTTCTCAAAAGCATGCTGTAGGAACATGTACAGGTCAGGGGCTGGAAGTGATCAGTGAGTCAGTCTGTAATAAGGTGTATAAAAGCAAAAAAAAAAGCAGTCACGTTTGGATTTATCATACTACTTGAATTATTGAAATATCGCTCTCTTTTAACAATTTCACAGCATCAACCACTTCACCTCCAAAACCTTTACTGGCCCACCCTTGAACCACCCATCACGCCCATCAAGCACCCCTTAAGAGCAATCCATAAATCGCTTGAAAAATGAATAATACTAAAATCAGAAGAAATCCTAATCCCAAAAGGATGCCAATGAAAAAAATCTTTTGCATGGATATCAGTGAAATAGAAAGTTTTTAAACGTTGTGTCTTCGATACTAAATGCCAATGCTCTTTTCCGGTTTGATGATGATTATGATGATGAAGATGGTGACAATGTGGATGACGAACAACGCAGAACAGCCATATTGAAATTTGATCACAAACGGTTTTGATGAACCTCACGTCTATTTCGCTACGGCGTGTCATCATTCAAGCAGTTTGCTGAAGGTGTAGCCAGCGGGGTTCCAGGCATTTTACTGCAGACTCACTGTGTTTGTTTACTTCATCAGCCGTGACTGTAATTCTCAGAAACAGAGAGTAACCTCTGAGAATTTTCATCCAGTGTTTGAAAACGAAACGAAAAAAGTTGTTTGTAACAACAACTGATTATGTGCTAAACACACACACATATAAATATATATATACATATATATATATATATATATATATATATATATATATATATATATATATATATATATATATATATATATATATGGCAATATTGTATTAATAATACAATATTACTACAAATTTTTTATTTTTTATTTTTTAACCAACCCTGATTATCCTCAAATCAATTTCAATTTCAACTGTTATTTGAAATGTTTTATATATACAGTGAGGAAAATAAGTATTTGAACACCCTGCTATTTTGCAAGTTCTCCCACTTAGAAATCATGGAGGGGTCTGAAATTGTCATCGTAGGTGCATGTCCACTGTGAGAGACATAATCTAAAAAAAAAAATCCAGAAATCACAATATATGATTTTTAAACTATTTATTTGTATGATACAGCTGCAAATAAGTATTTGAACACCTGAGAAAGTCAATGTTAATATTTGGTACAGTAGCCTTTGTTTGCAATTACAGAGCTCAAACGTTTCCTGTAGTTTTTTACCAGGTTTGCACACACTGCAGGAGGGATTTTGGCCCACTCCTCCACACAGATCTTCTCTAGATCAGTCAGGTTTCTGGCCTGTCGCTGAGAAACACGGAGATTGAGCTCCCTCCAAAGATTCTCTATTGGGTTTAGGTCTGGAGACTGGCTAGGCCATGCCAGAACCTTGATATGCTTCTTACAGAGCCACTCCTTGGTTATCCTGGCTGTGTGCTTCGGGTCATTGTCATGTTGGAAGACCCAGCCTCGACCCATCTTCAATGCTCTAACTGAGGAAAAGAGGTTGTTCCCCCAAAATCTCGCAATACATGGCCCCGGTCATCCTCTCTTAATACAGTGCAGTCGCCCTGTCCCATGTGCAGAAAAACACCCCCAAAGCATGATGCTACCACCCCCATGCTTCATAGTAGGGATGGTGTTCTTGGTATGGTACTCATCATTCTTCTTCCTCCAAACACGTTTAGTGGAATTATGACCCAAAAGTTCTATTTTAGTCTCATCTGACCACATGACTTTCTCCCATGACTCCTTTGGATCATCCAAATGGTCATTGGCAAACTTAAGACGTGCCTGGACATGTGCTGGTTTAAGCAGGGGAACCTTCCATGCCATGCATGATTTCAAACCATGACGTCTTAGTGTATTAACAACAGTAACCTTGGAAACGGTGTAGTTCTGGGCTGATTTCTCACCTTCCTTAGGATCATTGAGACCCCACAAGGTGAGATCTTCCATGGAGCCCCAGTCCGAGGGAGATTGACAGTCATGTTTAGCTTCTTCCATTTTCTAATGATTGCTCCAACAGTGGACCTTTTTTCACCAAGCTGCATGGCAATTTCCCCGTAGCCCTTTCCAGCCTTGTGGAGGTGTACAATTTTGTCTCTAGTGTCTTTGGACAGCTCTTTGGTCTTGGCCATGTTAGTAGTTGGATTCTTACTGATTGTATGGGGTGGACAGGTGTCTTTATGCAGCTAACGACCTCAAACAGGTGCATCTAATTTAGGATAATAAATGTAGTGGAGGTGGACATTTTAAAGGCAGACTAACAGGTCTTTGAGGGTCAGAATTCTAGCTGATAGACAGGTGTTTAAATATTTATTTGCAGCTGTATCATACAAATATATAGTTTGTAAATAGTAATCATATATTGTGATATCTGGATTTTTTTTTTAGATTATGTCTCTCACAGTGGACATGCACCTACGATGACAGTTTCAGACCCCTCCATGATTTCTAAGTGGGAGAACTTGCAAAATAGCAGGGTGTTCAAATACTTATTTTCCTCACTGTATATATAGTTTAAAAAAATTATACAGTTCCTTTTAATTATTTAATTATTGTTTTATTATGCTTCATGTAGCAGTAAGTCACGTTTTTCACTAAAAATGGCATACACACACACACACACACACACACACACACACACACACACACACACACACACACACACACATATATACTCTTTCTCACTGAAGAATAATAATAATAAAAAGAAGACCTCCTCATGAAAACTTCTATATGTTACACAGCATTAACACTGGAGACTCCTTCATACAACGTTAAACAAACTTCTCCTTACCAAAAGTGTCACCATATCAACTATTTGCCCATATTTATATATGTCTCAGTGTGAACCATAGAACCATAGAAACGCTGACACTTAATGAGATCCTTAATGAGTGCATTAACAGAGACCTGATTCGCAGCTGCCAATCAGATTCAAACACCGTTCACATTTCTAAAACTTTAGTAGGGTTTGTGAGAAACCATATATATATATATATATATATATATATATTCCTTTTTTAATACAAAACTCAATCCTGATACATTTACAAATGAAAATCGGCTTGTGATACGCAGCGGGCCCTTTGTAGTCACTTAATGGAATGCTTTTCATTTTAAGTAAAACATTTCAGTGTGTTGATACATTGTGTAATATACTTTACGTGTGTGTGTGTGTGTGTGTGTGTGTGTGTGTGTGTGTGTGTGTGTGTGTGTGTGTGTGTGTGAGCTTAAAACCTGTTATTGCTAAATGCCTTGACATGATATGCGAGAAAGACACAATTATCCCACACGCCTGCGCTAACGTATAATTTCCTCATTATGCTACGACTGGGAAATCTTATCTATATTTAATGCCGTCTACTAAGCGGCACGATAACAAAAACGATCCTGATACGATGATCTACACATGAGAGGATAACAGACCTGAAAAGTCTTGGATGCTGGATGTCAGCATGTTACTGCTACCTGAACATTTTTAGGTCGATCACTGATTCGAATGGAGCAACAATGTAAATCTAGATTCAATCTTCAGCAGCTTCACACAATAGCACTTGATCCAGAACAATTATTTATTAGTTTGTTTATTTATTTATATATATATATATATATGTATTTATATGGTTACACAGTTCCATGTACACAACTTCAATTAGCCGCAAGACAACAAACGTATATTTTCAAGTGTTTATGTATATTCTGTTTGGGCAAAAGTTTGTGGACACCTGATCATGAGGTTGCTATGTGTTTTTTAAACATCCCATTTCACATTTAGTCCCCATTTGCTGGTAGATGTTCCACTAGATTTTGTGGTTATTTGTGGAGATTCATGAGGCCACAAGTGTGTTAGTAAAGTCACGTAGGTGAGAACATGAGGAGGTCTGGGGTGCAGTCAGGGTTCACATTCATCCCAAAGGTGTTCAATAAGCTTTGGTGCTCTATAGCAGGAGATCTTTCACTCCAACCAATGGAAAGCAGATCGTCATGGAGCTGGCTTTGTGCACAGTCATGTTGGAACAGGTTTGGGTCTCCTAGTTCCAAAGACAATTATGTGCCTCCAACAAGAACCACATATGGCTGGATAGTCAGGTGTCCCAACACTTTTGTCTGCATCGTGTATAAAAAGCATTTAAAAAGTCTTGTGTGGTTTTCTGAGATGTAATGGATTCACTGGGACCACCCTTCACAGGATTAGTAAGAGACACTCCTTGGAAGAACATTATACTAAACTGTGGTTACGGTCTTCATCCCTTTCACCACTTCTGTATGAAGACTAAAGAGAGACGCAAAGAAGACTCGGGTTTAGTTTTGGAAAGGATTTATAGACCTCGCTGGGTGGTACGTGTCCT